>NC_091212.1:3676295-3745475 GCF_040958095.1 Procambarus clarkii | reverse complement strand
CACGCCACCAAACACATGTGGCACACTTACTCACGGCTGCCAACATATGTTGGACACTCACTCACGCCAGCCAACGCATGAAGGCACTCACTCACGTCAGCCAACACAGGTGGGACACTCACTCACGCCATCAAACACATATTGGACACTCACCCACACCAGCAAACACATGAGGGGCTCTCACTCATGCCAGCCAAAACATGTGGGGGACTAACTCACGCCAGCGAACACATGTGGGGCACTAACTGACGCCAGGCAATACATATGAGGCACTCATTCTCGCCATCCAACACATGTGGGGCACTCACTCACGCCAGCCAACACATGTGGGGCACTCACTCACGCCATCCAACACATATGGGGCACTCACTCATGCCAGCCAACACATGGGGCATTCACTCACGCTGGCCAACACATGTCGGATACTCACTGTTATAAAAAATGGTGGGCTTGCTATGGGGAAACTAGTGCTATTCAGGGGTAAGGTCAGTCAGAATAAAGATGTATCTATTTGGGGAGATCAGTAAGGCCCGACCCCCATGGAAACTAGAAGTAGTGCTGACTACTTGGCTACACAACAAGGTCAGTCTAGGGAATGATCAAGATCTCCTACACAGGAAGAACGATACTCTTATAATTTATGTACTTATTTATTAACCCCTTAACAGCCCCCCATATACATTCACACCAATAACAATAATAATAATAACTTTACCACACTACCTTACATTAAAAGCCTTGGTCCACATAAGCAGGATACAAGGTTTTACACTGAACACAAGCTAGGGTAAAGCTCTACTATTGAATAACTTGAAGTTAGAGTCAGCTTAGGGTAGGGGGACCACGTGGTTCCAATGGAACCCCCTTTAGAATAACTAGTATTATAAACTCTAAAAACACCTACTACACACAAAGTATACTACTCTACACATAGAACATGAGTATGCCACAGATTGAATAATGTACTCAGTATATACTTATATTGAACAAGACACAGAAATAAGGAAACGAAGAGGAAGGAGAGGAGGTTCCTTTCACACAGCCAGCATCCAGAGAAGACCGCTCCCAGCGACCAGCTGAGGCCTCCCGCATGTGGTGGTGCCGGAAGGAGCCTAATTGATCGTGCAGCTAAGCACATTAAAAATCTTCCCCTATGCAATGTATTGTTACTTTACAAATTATTAAAGTATTAGTAAACATAGTTGGTGCCTATATTTTTATTTAATAATCAACCCCAAGCTCAGTCTTTAAATGCTCTTTGAGAAACAAGAATAGTCTTACGTCTGGCTGGGAAGATACAAACAAAGACACATCGAGTTGCGTTTTGCTACTCTAACGTAGCTTATTTAGTTCAATTTTGACCTCTGGTTTCCACTGAAGAACCCAGGGTCGTAACACTCCTCCCCCTTCAGAGAAAAAAAAAATGTGACTACTAGAATAGTAGTCATATTTTTTTGTAAGAGTATACAGAGAATAAAAAGAAAAAATATATGACAAAAAAAAATCAATCAAAAACAACAATTTCTCTGCAAGAAAAATACAAAGTAGTTCTCTGAAAGAAAAAAAACATACACAAACAAAAAACAAAAAAAACAGGGAAGTAAATAATTTGGACACGGAATATTTAATGTCCCAGGAGAACCTAAAAAAAAAAAAATAACCAAAGCGTAACAGTTGGTACATGGCTTCCTGTGGCCTAGATGACTGTTATTCCGGCAACCTGGACAGAGCGTCAGCCATCACGTTGAGTCGGCCCGGTAGGTGGGTAATGGAAAGATTGAAGTCCTGTAGGTACAACGCCCACTTGAGGATGCGTTTATTCTTACCCTTCATCTGAGTCAGGAAGACTAGTGGGTTATGGTCCGTGTACACTTGCACTATATTACCTGTGAGGTAAACTTCGAACTTTTTACATGTTAACACTAGCGCCAAAGACTCTTTTTCTACCACTGAATAATTGCATTGCGCCTTGTCGAATTTCACAGAGTAATAATATACTGGGTGTTCCACCTGATCATCCCCAGTTTGCAACAACACTGCACCAGCACCCGAGTCAGACGCGTCAACATGAATTTTAAACGGTCGGTCGAACCTTGGAAAAATGCCTCTGCACAGTCTGATTACCACTTAAATTTAACGGCCTTCTGCAACAAGTCTGTGAGAGGAGTGGCAACACTGGAAAAGTTCTGACAAAAGCGTCGATAGTACGCACATATACCGATAAATCTTTGAATGTCCTTTTTAGACTTTAGCACTGGATACTCCAGAATGGCACTGATTTTATCTTGCCGAGGTAACACTTTTCCTTGGCCCACTTCATAACCTAGGTACGTCACTGTTCCTTTGCCAAAATGACACTTTTTTGCATTTAAGGTAAGATTGGCCTTCTTCAAGATTGCGAACAACTGGCGTAACCTAGCTATGTGGTCAGCCCAATTATTGTCAAAGAGCACGATATCATCTAAATACGCCCGACAATTTGGCACCTTAGCGAGCAAAGAGTTCATGAGTCTCTGGAACGTGGCAGGGGCATTACGCAAGCCGAACGGTAACACTTGATACTCAAAAACACCCTCAGGTGTCACGAACGCAGTTAGTTGTTTAGCACGTTCAGTGAGTGGGATTTGATAATACCCCCTCGAGAGGTCGAATTTCGAGACGTACTTGGCGTTTCCCAGCTCGTCGATGCAGTCCTCGAGGAGGGGCAGCGGATAGGCATCCACAATGGTCACCTTGTTGAGCTGCCGATAGTCGGTGCATAATCGCCAGGAGCCGTCTGGTTTGGGGACCAAAAGGCAGGGCGAGCACCAAGAGCCCTGGCTTGGCCGGATGAGGCCGTGCTGGAGCAAGAAGTCGACCTCCTTCCGTACGATGGCCTTCTTTTCTGGACTCAACCGATAGGGTTGAAGGCGAATGGGGGTGTAGTCCGTCAACTCGACATCATGGCAAATGGCATCAGTCTGGTTCGGGACCTCCCCGAACAGACTGGAGAATTCATCAAGCAAGGACTGCACCTCCCCATGTTGGGCCATCTGCAAATGGGACAGTCCCTCCTCCACAGCATTCACAGAACTAGAATTATTGAAAATGAGATTAGTTGGGTCCCCAGAACAATCATCCCCTCCCTCACTGGAAATGAAAACATTGGTTAGTGCAATGGGCCTGGGGCCCGGGAACTTCTTCAGCCGATTTACATGTACGAGCATTACCTGGTTACGTTTGTCAGAGTGCCGCACTTTGTACGTGAGGTCCCCAGTCTTTTCTGTCACAATGTAGGGGCCTTTGTACTTGTGGGACATAGTGTTCCCTAGTCGAGGCTTTAATACCAGGGCAGGGTCGCCAGGCTGAAATACCCGCAACTTAGATTTAGCATTGTTACGTTCTTTCATCTTTTCTTGGGCCTTCCCAAGATACTTTAGTGCCGCCGCTTTGCAGTCCTTGAGTCTCTGGTGGTGTTGCGCAAAGAAAGCTGAACCTTCGGTTAACGTTACGTTCCCTAATAGATTCTCCTGTAACATTTGCAAGGGTCTACGCACTTTATGGCCAAAGACTAACTCAAAAGGAGAATAACCCAGTGAACTTTGTAATCCGTGTCTAGCTGCAAACAAAACATACGGTAAATTCTCATCCCAGAAGGTGAGGGAACTCTCGCACGATGTCTTCAACATCTGCTTTAGAGTTAGATGGAAACGTTCAATTACCCCCTGACTCTGTGGATGGTATGGGCTGGAAACCTTATGAGTTATTCCATGGTCCTTACAAAATGGCTCAAAAATATCAGACTTAAAGTTAGTACCATTGTCAGTTTGTACGACCCGAGGCAGTCCAAAAGTGGAAAAAAATTGCAACATATGAGCAACAACAGTTTTTGCTCGGATGTTCCTTACAGCAAAAGCCTCTGGGTAACGAGTAGTGATACACATCATCGTGATTAGGTAAATATTACCAGACTTAGTTCTAGGTATTGGTCCAACACAGTCCATTACCACATGAGAAAATGGTTCCTCTGGCACAACAATAGGCCTTAGAGGAGCTTTAGGTGGAGTCTGGTTTTGTTTCCCAATCAGTTGACAAACAATACACGCATTACAAAATTTTGCTACATCGCTTCTCAGCTTGGGCCAGAAAAAATACTTTAAAATTTTTGATACATAATATTAATACCTTGATGTCCCCCCATAGGATCATCATGAGCAGCTGCCAAAACTCTTTCTCTATAGCAGGTCGGCAACATAACCTGGTGGACTACCTCCCACTCATTTGACAAGGGAGCACTCTGTGGTCTCCATTTTCTCATCAAAATCCGATCATTGTAGTAGTACCCAGTTGCTGCGTCTACAATTTCCTCCATAGAGATGGCTGTCTCATGAGAATCTGCAAGAGTGGGGTCAGCTTTCTGTAACTCACTCAAGGAGGCATCTAGGCCTTGGTCAGATGCCATTGGCCGAGGCTCAACAGTGTTCTCCTCCACCTCCCCACTACTCTTGGTAAATGGCGGTGGCAGGCTCTCCACAATGTCCTCGGCCACGTCATCAAGTCGGGCCATGAATGTGTCCGCGAGGTCCACTTGGTTTTCACCACTCGGAAAGTTCCTCGTGTCCTCGGGATTTACCACCTTGGCAAGCGCAGGGCTGCCCTTACATTTAAGTCCCATAGACCTGGTCACTGCGCACGCAGGGTACATAACATTATCCGCTGCGGCGGGTGGATCCAGGCAAACCTTAGGGGTAGGCAACAAATAGGCAGTCTGGAGTCCCCTACCTTATTTCCTGCTAAATCATTACCAACTATTACATCAACATTAGGGAAAGGTAGGTATGAAGTGACTCCGACTGTACAAACACCCTTGTGGAAATCAGATTCCAGGGTAACCTTATGGAGGGGTACTGCTCGAGTATCACTAGTGACACCCTCGACCAGTACCACCTCTCCAGTGTCGAGAGTGTTGGCACCTTGCAACGCACTCTCTAAAATTAAAGTCTGGATAGCACCGGTGTCTCGGAAGACAACCACGTCCTTCCAGGAAGAACCCTCAGACAAAAGTAGTCTCCCTTTCGATAAGAATGGGGTAAGCAAGTCCAACCACTGTGGGTTGGAGATCTTACTCCCTAACCCTTCCGAAGGCCTCAAGTCCTGTGTCACAACTAGAGCATTGGGTCTTTTTTCCGGGTACAGTTGCCAACAACAGCTAATAACGTGGTTTGGACGTTTACAGTGACCACAGATACGTCGGGGAAAAAAGACATTACTAACAGAATTACCCTTCAATTCACCCTTAGGTACCGTGGGGCTAGACACTTTAACAGGGTTAGTTATGTCTGAAACAGAAGGTGCATTAGTTAAAGGGTTAGAATGAGCTGGTCTGGACTGGCTGTGGGTATAAGATTTGCTACTCTGTGGGGTATAATTATTTTTTGGGGGCCTTTTGCCCGCCAATTGGTAGTTTTCTGCCAACTTGGCCAAATCCCCTATTTTAGAATTTACCTCTACCCTTCCTCTTATATACTGAGCTACAATATCTGGCATACTATCTATAAACTGTTCTATTAACATAGTATTCTTAAGTGCCTCGTATGTTTCGGCTTTAGCCGAGCGAATTCATTTATCAAACAATCTAATTTGATCATTAGCAAATTCAGTGAGCGGTTGGTTGTGAGTAGGCCTAAGGTTGCAATAAGCTTGGCAGTGAGCTTCAGGCATAATTTCATATGCCCACAAAATACGTTCCCTGACTTTATCATATTCAAAACACTCGTCGTCAGGCATGTTTATAAAAATATCTTGTGCTTTACCCCTAAGTCTTCCCTGTAGGATTTTCACCCACTCTTCCTTTGGCCAGTTCATGGACATGGCCAATCTCTGAAAATGGTTGAAAAACCTTTCAGGGTCCGACTCGGAAAATTCAGGCAAATTATGCTTTTTCTCATAATGCCTTGGGTTTGAATCCCCGGCAGGTGGAGGTCCAGTGGCATTCGCTCTAATTCTAGCCTCCTCGGTTTTGAGTCTTTGCTCCTCTAATTTTATTCTTGCTAACTCTAGAGCTAACTCTCTATCCCTATGAGCTGCGCTTTCTGCTTGGCTAGGCTGGCATAAAGGTGTATCACTTTCCAATAGTTCTTCATCAATACAATGTTGTAATATTTCATTCACCAAAGTCCACTTTTTATCCGCGTCATTTAATTCTAGGCCAAATTCCTTGCCTAACAATGCTAAATTAGACTTGGTAAGTTTCTTTATCTCTACCACTGAAGGCTCCCTTGCCAGTCTCTGCATTTCAGATGACATCACTAATAATTTTAGGTCCTAGCCAAAGAAAAAAATTAAAAATAAAAATGGAAAAAAAAAAAATTTGTACGGCCCCTAACACAAGGCCACACTAACCTTAATCGTGAAGGGATCCAGCTGGGTGTCCAGTCAGTGCAAGAATGTCCTTTGCTAGATGAGCTGGACCCTAGGCTAACACACAACCGTTCTGCGGAAAACAAAAATTTTAGTTTTGGCACTCAAGAATCTAATTTCTTACACTTATAAAGTTCCTCCCGGACTGGCCAACCACTTGTTGTAATAAATGGTGGGCTTGCTATGGGGAAACTAGTGCTATTCAGGGGTAAGGTCAGTCAGAATAAAGATGTATCTATTTGGGGAGATCAGTAAGGCCCGGCCCCCATGGAAACTAGAAGTAGTGCTGACTACTTGGCTACACAACAAGGTCAGTCTAGGGAATGATCAAGATCTCCTACACAGGAAGAACGATACTCTTATAATTTATGTACTTATTTATTAACCCCTTAACAGCCCCCCATATACATTTACACCAATAACAATAATAATAATAACTTAACCACACTACCTTACGTTAAAAGCCTTGGTCCACATAAGCAGGATACAAGGTTTTACACTGAACACAAGCTAGGGTAAAGCTCTACTATTGAATAACTTGAAGTTAGAGTCAGCTTAGGGAAGGGGGACCACGTGGTTCCAATGGAAACCCCCTTTAGAATAACTAGTAATATAAACTCTAAAAACACCTACTAAACACAAAGTATACTACTCTACACATAGAACATGAGTATGCCACGGATTGAATAATGTACTCAGTATATACTTATATTGAACAAGACACAGAAATAAGGAAACGAAGAGGAAGGAGAGGAAGTTCCTTTCACCGCAGCCAGCAACCAGAGAAGACCGCTCCCAGCGACCAGCTTAGGCCTCCCGCATGTGGTGGTGCCGGAAGGAGCCTAATTGATCGTGCAGCTAAGCACATTAAAAATCTTCCCCTATGCAACGTATTGTTACTTTACAAATGATTAAAGTATTAGTAAACATAGTTGGTGCCTATGTTATTATTTAATAATCAACCCCCAGCTCAGTCTTTAAATGCTCTTTGAGAAACAAGAATAGACTTACGTCTGGCAGGGAAGATGCAAACAGACACACATCGAGTTGCGTTTTGCTACTCTAACGTAGCTTATTTAGTTCAATTTTGACCTCTGGTTTCCACTGAAAAACCCAGGGTCGTAACACTCACCATCGCCAGCCAACACATGTGGGGCATTCACTCACGCCAGACAGGACATGTGGGACACTCACTCATGCAACCCAACAAATGTGGGACACTCTCACGCCAGCCAACACATTTGGAGCACTTACTCAGGCAAGTCAAAACAGGGGCACTAACTCACGCCAGTCAACACATATGGTACACTCACCCACGCCAGCCAACACAAGTGGGGCAATACCTCACGCTAGCCAACACATGTGGGGCTCTATCTCAAGCCAGCCAACACATGTGGGACACTCACTCACGCACGCTAACATATGTGGGGCACTCACTCACGCCAGCCAACACATGTGGGACACTCACTCATGCCAGCCAACTCATGTCGGGCTCTCACTCACGTCAGCTAACACATGTGGGACAATCACACAAGCCAGCCAACACACGTGTAACACTCACTCAAGCCAGCCAACACATGTGGAACACTCACTCACGCCAGCCAACTCATGTGGGACACTCACTCACGCCAGTTAACATGTGGGGCACTCACTCACGCTAGCCAACACATGTGGGACACTCACTCTCGCCAGCCAACAAATGTGGGACACTCACTCATGCCAGCTAACATATGTGGGACAGTCACTCATGCCAGCTAACACATGTATTAAACACAATCACGCCTGCCAACACATGTGGGACACTCACTCATGCCAGATAACACATGTGGGACACTTATTCACGCCAGTAAACACACGTGGAGCACTCACACCAGCCAACACACGTGGGGCAATCATTCATGCCAGCCAAGACATGTGGAGCACTCACTCACGCCAGAAAACTCGTGTGTGGCTCTCACTCACGCCAGCCAACACATGTGGGACACTCACTCATGCCAGCCAACACATGTGGGACACTCACTCATGCCAGTCAACACATGTGGGGCACTCCCTCAAGCCACCCAACACATCTGGGACACTCATTCTAGACACCCAACACATGTGGGGCACTCACTCCCGCCAGACAACACGTGTGGCGCACTCACGCACGCCTTCTAACATATGTGGGACACACACTCATGCCAACTAGCACATGTATTATTCACACTCACGCCTGCCAACACATGTGGGACACTCACTCATTCCAGCTAACACATGTGGGGCAATCATTCAAGACAGCCAACACATTTGGGCCTTTCTCTCATGCCAGCCAACATATATGGGACACCAACTAACTCCAGTCAACACATGTGGGGACCTAACTCACGCCAGCCAACACATGTGGGACACTCACTCACACCAGTTAACACATGTGGGACACTCACTCACACCAGCCAACTCATGAGGGACACACACTCATGCCAGCCAACTCATGTGGGGCACTCACTCACGCCAGCCAACACATGTGGGGCACTCACTCACGCCAGTCAATACATGTGAGGCACTCAATCACTCCAGCCAACTTATGTGAGGCATTCACGCAAGTAAACACATGTGGGGCACTCACTCTCGCCAGCCAACAAATGTGGGACACTCACACCAGTTAACACATGTGGGGCACTCGCGCCAGCCAACACATGTGGAGCAATCACTTTCACCAGCCAACTCATGAGAGACACTCACTCAAGCCAGCCAACTCATGTGGGGCACTCACTCACGCCAGTCCACACATATGGTACACACACCCACGCCAGCCAACACAAGTGGGGCTCTATCTCAAGCCAGCCAACATATGTGGGGCACTGACTCACGCCAGCCAACACATGTGGGACACTCATGCCAAACAACTCATATCGGGCTCCCAATCACGCAGGCCAACACATGTGGGACAATCACAGAAGCCAGCCAACACACGTGGGACACTCACTCAAGCCAGCCAACACATGTGGGGCACTCACTCAGGCTAGCCTACGCATGTGGGTTACTCACTCACGCCTTCCAACACATGTAGGGCACTCACGGCAGTTAACACATGTAAGGCACCCACGCCAGCCAACACATGTGGGGCTCTCACTCATGCCAGCCAAAACATGTGGGTCATTCACTCACGCCAGTCAACACATATGGGGCACTCACTCACGCCAGCCAACACATGTGGAGCACTCACACACACCGTCCAACACATGTGGGACACTCATTCACGCCAGACAACACGTGTGGCGCACACACTCACGCCTTCTAACATATGTGGGACACACACTCATGCCAACTAGCACATGTATTATTCACACTCACGCCTGCCAACACATGTGGGACACTCACTCATTCCAGCTAACACATGTGGGGCAATCATTCAAGACAGTCAACACATTTGGGCCTTTCTCTCATGCCAGCCAACATCTATGGGACACCAATTCACTCCAGTCAACACACGTGGGGACCTAACTCACGCCAGCCAACACATACAGGGCACTCACTCACACCAGTTAACACATGTGGGGCACTCACTCACACCAGCCAACTCATGAGGGACACACACTCATGCCAGCCAACTCATGTGGGGCACTCACTCACGCCAGCCAACACATGTGGGGCACTCACTCACGCCAGTCAATACATGTGAGGCACTCAATCACTCCAGCCAACTTATGTGAGGCATTCACGTAAGTAAACACATGTGGGGCACTCACTCTCGCCAGCCAACAAATGTGGGACACTCACTCATGCCAGCTAACATATGTGGGACAGTCACTCATGCCAGCTAACACATGTATTACACATACTCACGCCTGCCAACACATGTGGGACACTCACTCATGCCAGATAACACATGTGGGACACTTATTCACGCCAGTAAAGACACGTGGAGCACTCACTCACACCAGTCAACACACGTGGGGCAGTTATTCATGCCAGCCAAGACATGTGGAGCACTCACGCCAGAAAACTCGTGTGTGGCTCTCACTCACGCCTGCCAACACATGTGGGACACTCACTCACGCCAGGCAACACATGTGGGACACTCACTCAAGCCAGTCAACACATGTGGGGCACTCACTCAAGCCACCCAACACATGTGGGACACTCACTCTAGACACCCACCACATGTGGGGCACTCACTCCCGCCAGACAACACGTGTGGCGCACTCACTCACGCCTTCTAACATATGTGGGACACACACTCATGCCAACTAGCACATGTGTTATTCACACTCACGCCTGCCAACACATGTGGGACACTCACTCATTCCAGCTAACACATGTGGGGCAATCATTCAAGACAGCCAACACATTTGGGCCTTTCTCTCATGCCAGCCAACATATATGGGACACCAATTCACTCCAGTCAACACATGTGGGGACCTAACTCACGCCAGCCACCACATGTATGGCACTCACTCACGCCACCAAACACATGTGGCACACTTAATCACGGCTGCCAACATATGTGGGACACTCACTCACGCCAGCCAACGCATTTGGGGCACTCCCTCACGTGAGCCAACACAGGTGTGGCACTCACTCTCGCCAGGAAACACATGTTGGACACTTACTCACGCCAGCCAACACATGTGGGGCACTCACTCACGCCAGCCAACACATGTGGGGCACTCACTCACGCCATCCAACACATGTTGGGCACTCACTCATGCCAGCCAACACATGGGGCATTCACTCACGCTGGCCAACACATGTCGGATACTCACCATCGCCAGCCAACACATGTCGGACATTCACTCACGCCGGCTAACACATGTAGGGCACTCACTCACGCCAGCCAGCACATGTGGGACACTCACTCATGCCAGCCAAAACATGTGGGTCATTCACTCACGCCAGTCAACACATATGGGACACTCATTCACGCCAGCCAACACATGTGGAGCACTCACTCACGCCAGCTAACATATGTGGGACAGTCACTAATGCCAGCTAACACATGTATTACACACACTCACGAGTGCCAACACATGTGGGACACTCACTCATGCCAGCTAACACATGTGGGACACTTATTCACGCCAGTAAACACACGTGGAGCACTCACTCACACCAGCCAACACACGTGGGGCATTCACTCGTGCCAGCCAAGACATGTGGAACACTCACTCACGCCAGCCAACTCGTGTGTGGCTCTCACTAACGCCAGCAACACATGTGGGACATTCACTCACGCCAGCCAACACATGTGGGACACTCACTCACGCCAGCCAACACATGTGGGGCACTCATTCAAGCCACCCAACACATGTAGGACACTCACTCTAGACACCCAACACATGTGGGGCACTCACACACGCCATACAACACGTGTATCGCACTCACTCACGCCTGCTAACATATGTGGGACACTCAATCATGCCACCTAGCACATGTATTACTCACACTCACGCCTGCCAACACATGTGGGACACTCACTCATTCCAGCTAACACATGTGGGACACTCACTCAAGCCAACCAAAACATGTGGGGCTTTCTCTCATGCCACCCAACACATGTGGGGCAATCATTCAAGACAGTCAACACATTTGGGCCTTTCTCTCATGCCAGCCAACACATATGGGACACCAACTTACTCCAGTCAACACACGTGGGGACCTAACTCACGCCAGTCAACACATACAGGGCACTCACTCACACCAGTTAACACATGTGGGGCACTCACACCAACCAACTCATGAGGGACACTCACTCATGCCAGCTAACTCGTGTGGGGCACTCACTCACGCCAGCCAACACATGTGGGGCACTCACTCACGCCAGTCAACACATGTGAGGCACTCACTCACGCCAGCCAACACATGTATAACACTCACTTTCACCTCAAAAACACATATGGCACACTTACTCACGGCTGCCAACATATGTGGAACACTCACTCACGCCAGCAAACACATGTTGGACACTCACTCATGCCAGCCAACACATTTGGGGCACTCACACCAGCAAACACATGAGGGGCTCTCACTTATGCCAGCCAAAACATGTGGGGCACTAACTCACGCCAGCAAACACATGTGGGGCACTCACTGACGCCAGCCAATACATGTGGGGCACTCACTCTCGCCATCCAACTGTTATGATCTCAGCCTACAGGAGAAACGAGTCTCCCCCTTGAGAGTTATTCAACAAGCCTGACCTAACTAGAAAGTATAGGAAATATAGAGGCGATAACACAGATGTAAAATAGTTAGTTGGATTCAATGAACAATTTAAGATTATGAGCAGTGAATAAGAAAACAGATAAATGACTGGTTAGGAGATGTGGGTATTTTGCTGGAGGTGTGAGGCTCGCTTCTGGAGGGCTTTGACCTCACTTGAGGCCAGACATCGCAGGGGGAATGCTGCGCTCCGTTGAGCTCCCGTCAGAAAGGCACCCCTAGTGATATATCTCCGAGAGAAGAGAAGTGTGCAGATGTCCCAGCTGTGGAATTGAGCTGGAGACGTGTGGTCTCAGGTCCTGGACGGCAAGGAGTGTTTATTAAGCTGCCCAGAGACATTTTCGTGGGCTGTGGAAGCGCCCTGACCAGGCTCCGTCAGAGGGAGGAGCGCCCTCGACGAGACAATCTGTGGTAAGCACGATTTAAGCCAGTTCATAGTAATTGCTTGTAGTTGGTCGTGTGCCCAGCGACAGTAGCAATGTTTATTTATAAGTTAGACATGTTTTGATAAAGCAGAAGGCCTAAAATAAGAGAGTGGAGAGGGAGGAACACGGAGCGACATCCATCCCCTCTGAGCGCTGGCAGAGGACTGAGAGAGCCCCCAGCTCCTGGCGGCGGAGGAGAGTGAGGAGGCCCACCGCCGGGCGAGGTGGAGCATGGACCCGCCCAACGGGGGAATCCACTCTCACAGTATGTAGAGGACAGATAGTGGTTGGAGGCAAAAATATTGTGTGATTATTTTTGTTTATGTGTTAAAGGGGAAACATTTTTATTGGAGTGTTGATGGGTTGCATGTTTGTCTTTGGGGAAGAAGTTGCTGAGAACTTCGAAGCCAGCACAGAGGGAGTAGTTGATGAGACTCCAAGGTAGTGGAGCAGAGGACCTCGAACTGTGAGGAGAAGCAGTGAAGAGGAGTGTCGCGTGCTTCTGAAGAGGTAGTGAAGCACCATAGTTGCCCAAGGAAAACTTCTTGGTGTAGCAGCCTGGAGGAGCTGCAGAGGATCCTGGTAGTTAAGCCCGGATGAACCTGAAGATATCAGGGTAGTGAACTTCCAGATGTGGAAGGGGAGGTTCTAAATGATTACTTGTAGAGAGGTAATCAAGTGTTTGGTTGTTATTAGCGTTTTTAGATGCAGTGAGAGGTGGGTGATTGTTTGCATTATGTCAAGGAGTGTATTGTACTGAAGTTTAGAGTTACAATCGTAGGCTGGATTATCTACAGATGTATGTGTTCTAGGACTGATAGGGTGATCGATTGATCATTGTTGTGTATCAAGGAACATTTATACTGATATATGTTATTGCATTCACATTCTGACTTTCATTTTCTTGTTGATAGTGCAACAGTGTATTGTGACGGTGTTCCCCCCCCCCCTCTTATATTTCTCCCATGCCTGCTGTAAGAGTCATGTCCACTTTACCTGAGCGTTCTCTACGTCGCGGGCATCAGTTTGATATATGTGGGAGAGTGTTCTCACAGTGGCGAGAAATTTGTAAAAGAAGAGTATTTTGGCCTGTGGTATAGGCCCTTTATATTCGTTTGCCTTGTTCGGGTTGAATGTAGACACAGTAGTCGCTTCTGTATATTTATTGAGTGAGGCAAACAGGTGTATAACTGGCCAGCCGAGGTCCACCTACTCTGGGTCTGTCGAGAGAACAGAGGCTGCTGGGGGCATGGTTGATGCTCCTCTGTTTTGCATGACGTCAGAGGCCTACTTGCCTGTGATTGGTTATATTCCAACTGACATAGAATTTGAGTATAACACCGCTCGGACACGCTACCAAGTCGACGTCCCTTGTCGACAAGCTCTGGCTAGCTATATAGTTACAATGATACTGAAAGGACCTCGGTGGTATTCAATAATGGCTTACATGTGAAATTTGCATAATAAAACATTGAAAGAAGATCAGGTGTGCGTAATACTAACAACTCGGCATATGCACCAAAAAAAAATTCATCATAATAGGTGAAAATCATGGTAACAATGCTTTGATTAAACCAGAGTATTAAGAACATGTGAATGTCTACTGATCAGATATGAACAATACAACTCAAGGTATTGCCTAAACAAAATTATTAACATGTGCCAATGGCATGTGCTTGAAAACCATACAAAATTAAACAATTATTACATTAATGGAACAAAGTTCTGACCTAACAACCACAAATGAATTTTAAGATTAGATAATGTGGATTTTTTTTTCTCATTTTTTTTCAATGTACAATATATTTACAAGACCAATGTACAATATATATAATGTGCAATATATTTACAAGCTATATACAAGACCTGGATCAAGAAGACTAACATCTGCGTGATAGCAGTCAGGATTCACTGGCCACAATGTGGTTGCTAGAACATCAATAACTCTTATGACAAGCACTGTAAAAATACAAATAGTAGTAGACTTAACAATGGCATCTAATTTATAACAAAATAAAGTTGAGAAAAACTATACATTATATATAATGGTAATAATAAGACATGTGGTAGAAATACTGCAAATGATTTTTTTTTTTCAAAACAAGCAGAATAACTGCAGAGTGCACTCAATTATAAATTCTGCGGATATCTACACCTAGCTCATCCAGAGCACTATACAACTCTGGCTCTGACTGAAGGTCCGGAACAGATGAAACTTCATGTGACAAACTATCATCTTGAGAGATATCCTCGTTAACATCTAACCAATGGACATGTGGTGAGTGCACGGTTGAAACGAGAGGTCTAGATCTAAGATTATAGTTGCTAGTATGGGGTTGCTGAACATCAAGTGGTCTGTCAACCACAGAAGGTGGTGTCCCAATAGGAGTATCTGTCTGGGTAAGTTCATTATCATCTTCCTCATCAGTCTCGTCAACAGTCATTTTAGCTAACTTCATGTGGTCTAAATATTCATTTATATACTCTCCTGATACTAAGTTCTTAAGTCTGTATTTGTTACCTTTGATAAGCTCGGTTACCTTATATGGACCCAAAAATTTCTTAGTTAACTTGTACATAGGGCCAGACCTGTGTTGGTTAAGGATCATTACTACAGATCCGATAGTTATTTTACTGGGTTTAGCTCGTGCATTCCTTGCTAGAGTGAACTCGACTGTTGCTTTGGACAGTTGTTCTCGTATTTTCTTGAATATTAATTGCATCTGTCTACGCTTCACTTGAACAAAATCATCTACGTTATATAAGGGAGTAGGAGGTACGTTAATCAATTCATTAGGGAGGATCTTATCTGTACCATAAAGAATAGCGTGAGGTGTGTCACCTGTAGAAACATTAATTGAAGAATTTATAGCACACTGAATTAAGGGTATAAAATCATCCCAATTGTTGTTATCAAAATTTCAACGTGACTCTCAAGGCATCTAACACTTTCCTGTTAGTACGTTCGGCTAGTCCATTACTTGCTGGATTATAAGGCATGATGCTACATTTTTTGATGTTATATAAATCACACAAGCTAGTTAAAATACTATTACTGAATTCGGGACCATTATCTGAAAGGATTACTTTAGGCATACTATATCTACAAATTATTTGGTCATGGAATGCACTGGCTATAGTTTCTGCTGTTTTGTTCGGGATAGGAACTAGTTCGAAAAATTGTGAAAAATTATCACCCATTACAAGCAAATGTTTGTTCCCTTTCTCTGTTTTCGCAAAATTTGTCAATAAATCCATCGATATTCGTTCCCAAGGAGCTTTAGTTGCTGGGTACACCTGAATAGGATTAGGTCCTGAAACATGCCCTTGTGCTGTAAACAAGTTAAACATCTGTTAACATAATGAGCAATCTCCTTAGCCATTTTTGGCCAAAAATACTGCAATCGACCTTGTTGGAGTGTACGATCCTTTCCTGGATGTGCACTTGCATGAGCATCATGGATAATTTTTAGCACAGTTGGTACCAAGACAGCTGGAACAACTGACAACATTTCCTCGGGGCTGTCCCTAGCTTTACTACTCTACACAGTAAATTGTCCAACAAAACTAGTTCTTTCAATGGTACTGGCGGTTTATGAATCGGGTGAGTGTCTTGCTTAGTCAAAAATTTAATGACGGGTGCCCATATGGGGTCTTGTCTCTGTTCTGTTTCTACTACTGTAGCATCTAATGCTGGGTAATTTAACTGAATCGCAGCCAGGTGTCGAGAAATCGCATCGGCTACAACATTTTGCTTCCCTGGAATATATCCAAATGTGGGATTGAATTCTTGAATTGTGAGCAAATATCTAGCAAACTTTCCAACTGGATTCTTATTTTTGAACAAGGGAATTAATGGTTGGTGATCTGTAAGAACATGAACTGGGTAATTATAAATTGTATCCTTGAAATGTTTAAGTGCCCAGACAACTGCCAAAGCTTCTCGTTCTGTTGCGCTATAATTTTTCTCTTCTTTAGATAATGTGCAGCTAGCATAAGCTATTGCATGATCTCTGTGACCTTCTGTTTGAAGTAATGCAGCACCTAGACCTATGTCACTAGCATCTGTAACCAACGTAAAAGGTTTAGAAAAATCCGATACCTAAGGACAGCTGACGAAATCAAGGCTGACTTGAGTTTTTTGAATGACTGATCCTGGGCCTCTCCCCAAACAAAGGGTTCATCTTTTCTTTGCAACTTATAAAGTGGAGCGGCTATAATAGAGAATCCAGCAATAAATGAACGATAAAATCCTACAAGACCTGTGAACTGTCTTACGGCTTCTGCGGTACGAGGTGTTGGAAAATCACGGGCAGCAATAATTTTTGATTCATTCAATGTAATACCTGAAGGTGTAACTGTATGACCTGTCTTCTGCTTTAAAAATGAACATTTTGCAAGCTTTATTTTTAAATTAGCTTCAGCGAGCTTTGCAAGTACTTTCTCAAGGTTCTGGAAATGAGTCTGAACATCTTACGACATGATTATGAGATCATCAAGGTAAACTAGAAGAGTACTTCCTATCAATCTACGAAATAGATTTGTCATGAACCGTGAAAAGGTTATTGGACTACTACGCAAACCAAATGGCATTCTTTTGAAATGAAAATGACTATTGGGAGTACTAAAGGCTGTCAATTGTTTACTTTCCTCATCAAGGGGGATTTGCCAGAATCCCTGCAACAAATCTAACGTTGAGAATACTTTATTTCGACCAATAGTTTGCAACAAATCATTTAGAACTGGAAGTGGGAAACGATCAGATATTGTTACTCTGTTAAGCTTGCGATAATCGATTACAGGTCTCCAAGTCCCATCTCGCTTTGGTACAAGAATCAATGGAGCGTTCCATGGCGAATTACTCGATTCAATTATATCACTCTGTAACATTTCCTCTACAAGTCTATCTGCTTCTGCTCTCTGAAAATGGGGAAGACGGTAAGCTGGTACATAAATAGGCGTAGTTCCTTGTTCAAGGGGAATTTTATGTGTAATAAGAGGAGTGAGACCTAACTTTTCTCCTGGTAGAGCAACAATGGCTCTATTCCTGTTCAAAATTTCCAAAAGCTGAGCCACAGAGTCAGGAAAATCAGTAGGACTGAGGTGTTGCGCTTGCACCTCTGGCTGAGATCCCTGTTCTCCTGGTGTGAGAGTACAAACAGTATGATCCATGGAGACATCATCCACAACTCACACCGGTAACGAGTAATGGGCAAAATCTACAACATGGGTACCAGACTGGAGATGGATGTCGGCATTACTAGTGTTTGCAATAAATAATGTAACAGTACCATCCTGCACTGTGTGCCAGGAGGGTTCAACAAACGTACCATTCACTTTATATGTTTCACTTTCCGCAATCACATCCGACAACTCAGGCACTCCCTGAACCTTAACTCTAATTCTGGTGAGAGAATGAGGGTGTAGCACAGTGTCAGTGGCCGTGAAACCACTGACTTCAGAGATGGAAGCTGCCAGGCAAGCTAGACAACGAGAATCCGTTAGGGCGTCCTCTTCCAGAAAGTCCCGATACTCACTCTCCTTAACAACTGCACAACTACGATGCTTCAATCGAGTGCCTGTTTTCTCGGGTATGCTTCCACGACAATGATCTGACAAACCTACGCTAGCAACGCGGGTGTCAACAAAATTAACGTAATCTGATTGAAGGTTGAACTCATGGCCCTGTCGATACATGCTACACAAGGGTATGATGTGGTCTTTGATACTTATGTTCCAACGATGGGGAAACAATGCAATATTTTCATCAGTCATGGTGTACAGACCTAAGAGAATGTCTCCAGGAAAATGAATAACGTCAACAACTAAACATGTTATAGACAATGTGACATCATTGAACTTGAGTGGGAGGTCAATTTCACCCTGAACATTTACTTTATTTCCTGAAATACCACTTAGAAATGGTATGAGTGACTGTTTTAAAGTAGTAGGGTGCTTACTTTCATTGTCTCTAAGAGCTGAGGGCTTGACAATATTCATTTTTGCACCTGAGTCAAGAAAAACTTTTAAAACTCTACCATGTACAATGGGTGAGACAAGGGGACCATCACTTGAGACTGGACAAGTTACTACTTTTGACCTACGTTTTCTGGGATATCTGCGTCTTGTTTGGGTCAAATTTACTGTGGATCCGTCAACATCTACAACTGGTCTAGAGTCAGTGTCCTCCTCTGTCAAGTGTCCAAATCTATTTTGGGTAGCTACTGAATACACAGGGAGGGCACTAGGATTGGCTAGCTTGAATTGGTTAGCGGATGGCCTTAGGGGTTTCCCGACGACACAGTTTGAACATTCTGAACTCCAGCATTCTGTGACCGAGTATTATCATTTTAAGTTGCATTATAACTGGGCTGGGAGTTGTAATTACGTGAGTTCTGATAATGTCTTGGACGCTGTGCGCCTGACCATGGGAGTTACGAAGTGGGGATGTCCTTTGTCTAGCTCTACAATCCGCAGTGTGGTGACCAACTTGTTTATGTTATTTGCAATATGGGAGCCTAGAATGATTAGATTGGCGAGGGAACCGAGAGAATTGTCTAGGAGGTGATGATCTAGGGGAGGACCAACAGTCCCTTGCGAGGTGGTTACTATACCACAATGCCAACATGAGGGAGTGGATGGTTGTGGACTATGGCGTTTCGGCAATTTATGAGGCGGCGAATTTGACTGGGGGCTACGAGCATGGGTACGCTTCTGCGACTAAGAGTTTTGAGAGTTTGTGGGAGGATGCTGAGAGCTTGTTACTACATTTACAGTATCAGAGGGTGGCAACAGTTGAGCACTTCGGGGAACTAGTTTATCGGCAGCATTGTTAATAGCCTCAAATACTTCACCAATTTCATGTTTAACTCCGAAATTTTGTTGCTCAATGATCGGTTTAGTATGCTCTGGGGCGAAATGCATTAAAGTCCCAAATACTATCATCTTGGCCATAGCCTCAGGGGACAGATTATTGTCTTTATCTAACCAAGTCGAATTATTCATAGCAGAAACTAAGGCATACAGATACTGATCGAGACGGCTAGTAAACGCATTAAACGATTCACCAGGCTGCATGGTGGCATTGGCAATTTTCTTGACTAACCTATACGGGTCATGGTCTCCTTTGTTAACAAAGCGACGGCGAAAGAAATCCTTAAATTCGGGCCAAGACTGGAGGCTAACAATGGCTTTCTCATCAACAAGAAAACGTGCATCACCTTTGGTTGTGTCCACAGCTGACCATGCAATTGCTAAGTATTCGGCATCAGTAGGCTTAGAAAAACGTGCAAGTGTTTTCGCTTCAACCTTATTAAACCATGACTCTAATAAGCGGGATTCACCAGCAAAAAAAGGAATAGCCATTTCCTGAGCTGATCTCTGGCCATTGGGATGAGCAACTGTTCCCGTTAAGTCTGAGGGGTTTCAACAGTGGTAGGCATTGTCACAGCCGTGGAAGTAATGTTAGAACGCAGATTATAATTAAGTGCACCTGGCATCAGAAATAGTATACACAAAAATAAACACACAAAAAATATCAACTTGGCTAAAGTAAGAAAAATGGCACAAATAAAATTATTAAATTGGGCTAGGCAACAAATAATTAAGAACAAGCAAAATTGTGAATTAAATTAGCAATCTGGTATGAATATGGCTGGGATTAGAAGCATGCAAATTAATTAAACCAGGCTAAGCACAGCAATTTAGAATTTAAAAACTGGAAAATGCAAATGCAAAATTTCATTCAAATGATTCAACACAATAAGTGGCAATGCATGAAAAATGGGTTTTGCAAAAACAAATTGGACACAGGCATTTTGGTTACATGCTATGGTAAAAGTTTAAAATAAAATGCTTAAAGGATAAATTTCAAAGTTAGGTCAGGAGAAATATAAAAAAAATTCTATGTTCTGTTGTCTATGGAAATCTCAAAAACAAATTTCTATTATGCAAAATAAACTGCTAGAAA
The DNA here is from genome assembly GCF_040958095.1 of Procambarus clarkii. Classification (NCBI taxonomy): domain Eukaryota; kingdom Metazoa; phylum Arthropoda; class Malacostraca; order Decapoda; family Cambaridae; genus Procambarus; species Procambarus clarkii. Next base: position 3,724,481 of record NC_091212.1, on the reverse strand, counting down.
CAATTATTTCTTACTTCTCTCACCTTTGAATTCACTAATGACACTAGTAACAATTAATGAATAATGGAATCAATGCAGGAAATATTGAAATGACTCAGAGAAACTGTGGAAATGGAGTACTGAACCAGCTCCAATGTTTAACAAGTCACTGAATGGTTAATTCACAGGATATTTTGGGTATATTTACGTTAAACCTCATTAAAACATAGCACACGATATCTTAGCTCATAATTACTTAACTCAGGGCTGCAGGATTTGCAATATAACAGTGGCCAAAACGAAAAACGGTGACGAGACGTGTGAAGAGGCCCATGTGAGGAGTGTTTACAAGCTGGTTCGACAGCAGCGCTCCTGGCGGCCGTAGCGCGAAGCTCGGGAGACCCCACACTAGGTTGATGTTGGGAGCGCGAAGATAAACTCGGAGACGACGATATTGCGACGACAGCGGTGGAGAAACACAATTTGGTAGGAGAAGGTCACACAAAACGATGTAGCAGGAGCTGGTGGCGATGGTGAGAGGTGGCGAGGTGTCGATGTGGCAACGTGGCGAGGCGTCGATGTGGCAACGTGGCGAGGTGTGTGTATGGTGGCGACACTTAGTCAAACAATTGCAGTCCACCAAATATTCTCAAAGTACAATACAACACATACGATGATCAGTTGATAGTTGCGACGATGATTGACCACGATTTCAGTAGCTAGAACACTCACAAAGCTTAGATACTGTCAGCTTGGGCGGCGGTGGTGGTGGTGGGTGCAGGTTCCCACGTGGTGGCGCGAGATTCAAAAATGGCTAGCGCGGAAGCTTCCTTCCTCCTCACTGATGAATTAACGTTCAAACAGGAAATTATTGACCCTTACTGCTGAGACGTTGGCCTGGAGTAGGGGTTGATGGCAGGACCCCGGTCTGGCACAATATTTGATGCGTGGGTGGCAGGATGGCGGCTATAGAGGCGGCTGATGGTGGTGGCGGTGGCGGCTGGAACACGAGGCAATGTCGGGTACTTGAAGTTTTCATATCCGGAAGAAATTTCTGTATCCCACCGCTGCTACCAGTATTTGTTTGCCTTGTTCGGGTTGAATGTAGACACAGTAGTCGCTTCTGTATATTTATTGAGAGAGGCAAACAGGTGTATAACTGGCCAGCCGAGGTCCACCTACTCTGGGTCTGTCGAGAGAACTGAGGTTGCTGGGGGCATGGTTGATGCTCATCTGTCTGGCATGACGTCAGAGGCCTACTTGCCTGTGATTGGTTATATTCCTACTGACATAGAATTTGAGTATAACATTTAGGAAACCAATATGGCGCTGGCCCCTCCGTTTTGCCGCCAAAACTGTTTGACGTCAGTGGCACCAGATTGGTCACCGACAGCGACGTGGCACTGGGAGCCAATGAAAACCTCCCTTGGCAAGTATGACGTCACGAAGGCAGGGAGGTCTGGTCATCGCGCCGCGGTGGCGCCATCAGTCTGACACGACACGTCAAGGTGGACGGATGTGTGAAGGTTGGTCCTGTCAGTTTGACAGTTGTACCCCGATCCCGTGGATATTACGCATCACCCGTAGTCTACAAGTACGCCGAGAGGTCTTCCTTCATTCCATGTGTGGACCGAAGAGGGAACTGACAGAATATTGAGCATCAAGTGCTCCAGGGTCGGGTGCTGTGCAGGTGAAGTCTAGGCAGTATCGTCTGGGATGTCTGATAGCTTCACAGTGACGACGTAGCGGCTGGGCCAATCCACTGGGAAGCAGTGAAAGAAGATACTAATTGGGAATCCGTACGACTGCAGCCGAGAAGTAGGTTGGCAGCCGTAGTTGGGAGGAGAAGTTGACGGCCGGGAAACCGACTCCAACCCTACAAGACGTTGTGGAGGAGCACGGACCCGCGGAGGACAGAACAGGGAGACGACGCGTTTATTTTGGGACGTTGATTGGGTTCCTGGAGGACACATCAGTGTGTGTGTAGGGGCGTTCCCTACACGAGGCAAGAGCCTGGACCAGGAGCAACAACTCAACTCTCACCGGAGGATAGATGGAAGTAGGTGATTCTAGTTTCCCTCCCAATTCCCCTTTAGTCAGCTATATATTTAGCCAGAGTATCTTTCATGTTGTGAGCAAGGCTCACTTATGTCCATGTCACAATAAGGCACAGTAGTGCAGAGCGAGGTTGTATAGAGCACTCACGATATTTATTGTATGTGGTGTGTGCAGGCACCTGGAATTACTGAAGAATTGTGTCGATAATTTCTTTCATGTGACTTTAATATGATAACTTAGAGAGAGAATATATATATATATATGTATATATATATATTATATATATATATATATATATATATATATATATATAATATATATATATATATATATTATATATATAAGTGTACCAGTTATTGGTGTTAGGCTATGTGCCCAGTATTTATATTATTACTATTATTGATATCTATAATTTATCTATATATATACATGCTTGTGTGTTGAATAATTTTTTATGTGTGCAGTGATCAATTGAATATTCGCATACGAAAGGAATTACAGAGAACTCCAGCACTATATCTTGTTGCATTCGTTATCATCATGTGAAGTACAGTGTGTTACGCCATGATAGTGAATTATTATGTTCATTAATGTAGAAATGTTCAATTGAGCTCGAGATCAGTGCAGTGAATCATTTGCGTTCAATGACCATTGTTGCAAATATTGTGTTGTTTGAACATTTAGTGACTCTTGAGAATTTAAAGAAATAGGCGACTAACGCCAACAAACAAGTGCAGTAAGAGATCACACAGTGAGGGGGGAGTCGTCCAGCTGATTTTGACGTTGACGTGAGGGGGAGCATTGCCATCTTGGTGTGTTCCTGATTATATGTTGAGAGCGAGCGAATTTTGCATGAACTGGCTGTTTGCTTGTTGATATAAGAATATGATATATTGAGTTTTAAGTAAAATACCAAAATACCTTCGCGTTTGTATCATCCCCTCCATATTTCTTGTGGCTATATAATACTTGAAAGGAGATAGAGTGATAGAAATAAATACCTGCCTGATATCAGATCTATTGAGTGTGCTCTTGCCACTGTTACCACAATTCCACAATACCACTGACGTGTTACTGGACACCGGAAACACGAGTTGGCGACCTTGTGGTTAGTAGTAGAGCCCTTGTCGGGGCGGGCACACGGTTGAGAGTGCAAACTGTGTTCTCACTCATCTCTGGCTAAAGAGGCCGGCTGGGGATCGACTAGGATACTCTCCTGGCGTACAGTGGCGCCGCGAGGATTGAGTGAAGACCCGCAGGGCTACGGTGAGTGACCTTGTGTACACTGTGATATAGTAAGAAAGAGGGAACCGGGACAGTATGTAGACTTGACCTACTTGAGGAGGTTGATAATATCAGGTGGTGAATCAGAAGATAAGATACCACTTGATAAGCTGATGATGGAGTTCTGATGGTGTTGGAGAGCAATCTGATTGTAATATTATAGAGTATAGGATTCATTATTATTATATGTGTGTATGTATTGTGTATGTGCTTTGTCCAGTAAATGTATTCCAATTTGCTGGTGTTTGCCCTAGTCCTAGTGAGGCTTCCCAGGAAGTAGTAAAGAAGGAGAGAGAGAGAGAGAAAGAGCCAAGAACCACTGCTGTAGACAGGGTAGGACGGAAAACCAATAAGTCAAAGGGGATTGAGGAGATCATATCACCTAAAGAGAGAGTGGGGAGTCACAGCGGCTCGAGTGGGTGTGTGCACGTGACAACGAGGCTAAGTGTTGGAGCCGCATCCCCTAAACGTGTGACGTTGAGCCCCTCTCCAAGAGCCAGAAGTGCCCAGTGTGATCTCCTGGTAAAGTATAAGCACTCCACCGAGTTGTGGGTTGGGTTCTCCGTAAAGAAGGATCAACAACACAACACCACCAACCCAATCTATAATACAACACATGTGGGGCACTCACTCACGCCAGCCAACACATGTGGGGCACTCACTCACGCCATCCAACACATGTGGAGCACTCACTCACGCCATCCAACACATGTGGGGCACTCACTCATGCCAGCCAACACATGAGGCATTCACTCACGCTGGCCAACACATGTCGGATACTCACCATCGCCAGCTAACACATGTGGGTCATTCACTCATGCCAGCTAACACATGTGGGGCACTCACTCACGCCAGCCAGCACATGTGGGACACTCACTCATGCAACCCAACACATGTGGGACACACTCTCATGCCAGCCAACACATGTGGAGCACTCACTCAGGCCAGCCAACACATGTGGGACACTCACTCACGCCAGCCAACACATGTGGGACACTCACTCACGCCAGCCAACACATGTGAGGGACTAACTCATGCCAGCCAACACATGTGGGACACCCACTCACGTTAGACAACACATGTGGGGAAGTAACTCACTCCAGCTAACACATGAGGGGACACTCACTCATGCCAGCCAACACATGTGGGGCACTCACTCACGCCAGCCAACTCATGTGGAACACTCACTCACGCCAGTTAACATGTGGGGCACTCACTCACGCCAGCCAACACATGTGGGACACTCATTCACGCCAGCCAGCACATGTGGGGCACTCACTCACGCAAGCCAACACATGTGGGGCACTCACTCATGCCAGCTAACACATGTGGGACAGTCACTCTCTCCAGCCAACACATGTGGGGCACTCACTCATGCTAGCCTACACATGTGGGTTACTCACTCACGCCTGCCAACATATGTAGGGCACTCACGTCAGTTAACGCATGTAAGGCACCCACACAAGCCAACACGTGTGGGGCTCTCACTCATGCCACTAAAAGCATTAGGGTCATTCACTCGCGCCAACCAACACATACGGGGAACTCACTCACGCCAGCCAACACATGTAGAGCACTCACACACGCCATCCAACACTTGTATGACACTCATTCACACCAGCCAACACACGTGGGACACTCTCACGCCAGCCAAGACATGTGGAGCACTCACTCACGCCACCTAACTCCTGTGTGGCTCTCACTGACGCCAGCCAACACATGTGAGACACTCACTCACGCTAGCCAACACATGTGGGACACTCACTCAAGCCAGCCCACACATGTGGGGCACTAACTCAAGCCACCAAACACATGTGGGCCACTAACTCAAGCCACCCAACACATGTGGGACACTCACTCTAGCCAACCAACACATGTGGGGCACTCACTCACGCCAGACAACACATGTGGCGCACTCACTCACGCCAGCTAACATATGTGGGACACTCACTCATGCCAGCTAGCACATGTATTACTCACACTCACACCTGCCAACACATGTGGGACACTCACTCATTCCAGCTAACACATGTGGGACACTCACTCAAGGCAACCAAAACATGTGGGGCTTTCACTCACGCCACCCAACACATGTGGGGCAATCATTCAAGACAGCCAACACATTTTGGGCCTCTCTCATGCCAGCCAACACATATGGGACACCAACTCACTCCAGTCAACACATGTGGGGCACTAACGTACGCCAGCCAACTCATGAGGGACACATTCATGGCAGCCAACTCATATGGGACACTTACTCACGCCAGCCAATACATGTCTGACACTCATTCAAGCCAGTCAACAAATGTGGGGCACTCACTCACGCCAGCCAACCCATGAGGGAAGCTCACGCCAGCTAGCACATGTGGGACACTCGCTCACGCCAACCAACAAAAGTGGGGCACTTACTCACGCTATTTTAAAGAAGTGGGGCATCCACTCACGTTTAGTTTAGTTTCGATCATTTATTATGCACCCCATACCCATCTTGTGGGCGGTAATGGAAGGGGTGACAGAGGCACATAATGGGCTCAGTGACTGAACCCCACAATTCATTTAGCTTAGCAAGTTACAGTCTTGAAGAGCTAGTTACAAAATTCAACATACGTCGTCACATCATCAATTTGTTCGAGATTGACCACAAGTACAGTTTCTAAATAAAGCAACTGACATATGTGGAAAGCTAGTGTCACAATTGATATGTTTGTCCTGCACACAGCTCCCCATCCAGTGGGCAGCGGTGGATAGGTTGCAATTACTTAGTTATTGCAAACTATCAATAAGGTTGTAGGTAGCTATTGTAAGGTAGATGTGTAGAAATTCAGTTTGTTATCGATGAGAACACCAAGGAATTTTGCCATCTACTTTGTTACTAATATGGATATTGTTTTATTCTTAGATTAATTTGATTTGAGGATTTATTGCCAAACATAATATAGAAAGTTTTGTCAATTTTAATGGTGAGTTCGTTGGCAGTTAGCCACAGATGGACTTTATTTAGTTCAGTATTCACTGTGGCATTTAGAGCAAGAGGGTCAGGATTTGAGAAAATGAACGTTGCGTCGTCAGCAAACAGAATTGGTTTGAGGTGTAGAGAGGCATTTGGGAGGTCATTAATGTAGATGGGAAAGAGGAGAGGCCCAAGTATGCTGCCCTTAGGAACACCAATGTTGATGGGTAGGGTGGAAGAAATTTAATTATTCACAGAAACATACTGGAGCCTGTCAGTAAGGTAAGACTGAAGGTATTGCAGGTATTACCTCTGACTCCATAATGATGTAATTTAAGAAGAAGGTTTTGGTGGATGACAGTATCAAAAGCCTTACGTAGGTCAACAAATAACCCAACACGAAACTCATTTTTATCAAGAGCTGCATGTATCAACTTAATCATACTAATAAGTGCATCGTTAGTGTTTTTTTGGGGGTCTGAAACCATATTGACAAGAGCTAAGTATATTGTGTTTGTCTAGATAAGAGTAAAGCTGCTTGTAGATTAGTTTTTCAAATATTTTTGACAAGTTTTGGCAGAATTGATATAGGTCTGAATTGATATAGGTTGTGGACAGGGGTTACTCTCGTTTTTTTTTTTAGAATATCTGGAAAGGTTTGGAGTTCAAGTGACTTGTTGAAGAGCAATGCAATGGCAGGAGCTAAAGATCTGGAGGCTTTTTTGTAAATAAGAGTTGGTATCTCCTCATGGGCACTAGACTTGGTTTTAAGGGAAAGGATTGTGTCAGTAACATCAGTGGAAAAGGTACGCACTAGGTACAGAGACTGGATAGTTACCTGTAAGATAGTTCTGAATATTAGTACTGGAAGATGGAATATCATTTGCAAGGGATGACCCAATGGAAGAGAAGAACCTATTGAACTCAAAAGCAGTATCAGAGGCTGAAAGCAAACCATCGTTATTTGACAGGAGTATTGGTTTGTTATTTAAAATCTTCTTTGATCCCAATATTTGTTAAATTGTGCTCCGTGTTTTCTTAATGTTACCCTTTGTGTACGTAAATTTATCTTCGTAGTATTTAATTTTGGCTCTTCTAATTATCTTAGATAGCAATGATGAGTAATTCTTTGAAAATAGGTTAAAGATAGGTTAGGTTAGGTTAGGTAGGATTGGTTAGGTTCGGTCATATATCTACGTTAATTTTAACTCAAATAAAAAAAAATTGACCTCATACATAATGAAATGGGTAGCTTTATCATTTCGTAAGAAAAAAAAAATGAGAAAAAATATTAATTCAGGAAAACTTGGCTTATTAGGCAAATCGGGCCTTGCATAGTAGGCTGAGAAGTGCGTTCTGGCTACTAGGTTCGACATACATATATATATATATATATATATATATATATATATATATATATATATATATATATATATATATATATATATATATATATATATATATATATATATATATATATGCGAACAAGCCTGAATGGTCCCCAGGACAATATGCAACTGAAAACTCACACCCCAGAAGTGACTCGAACCCATACTCCCAGGAGCAGCGCAACTGGTATGTACAAGACGCCTTAATCCACTTGACCATCACGACCGGACATAATGAGGTGAAAGCCGAGGCTATTTGAACCACCCCACCGCCGGCACTCGGATAGTAATCTTGGGCATAGCATTTTACCAAATCACCTCATTCTTTGGGGCACACGTGAGGAACACAAATGCGAACAAGCCTGAATGGTCCCCAGGACAATATGCAACTGAAAACTCACACACCCAGAAGTGACTCGAACCCATACACCCAGGAGCAGCGCAACTGGTATGTACAAGACGCCTTAATCCACTTGACCATCACGACCGGACATAATGAGGTGATAGCCGAGGCTATTTTGAACCACCCCACCGCCGTGTCTTGCATGCCATCCTCCTGTCCTTTGGCAGAGAAGGCCATGCCATATATACATACACATATAATGTGTATGTATATAGTTGTATGTATATATAGGTAGAATATAGTTGTGCAAGACTCCGCCCACCTCAAGACTCCGCTCCAATATAGAAGCATCAAGAAATATGGACCAATAGGCTTTCTACAAACACTTCTATTCAATACCCATTGTTTCTGTTCTGTCTTGTGTTGATACTTTTAATACCCTATTAATATCCTCTAGTGTTCTGTCTTGTGTTAATGCCACATCATCCTTCCCACCTCACTCAAAATGTAATGCCACATCACCCTTCCCACCTCACTCAAATGTAGATATATATATATATATATATATATGCAACAATGATCACAAAAACACTGATCCAAGTATGCAGAATAACCACATATGAAAAATAGAAAATGCTTAACGCGTTTTCGGCTAATTCGCCTTCATCAGAGCAAAGTAGAATGAGGATAAGATTGCTGATCAGACCTTTATATCCGCCTGGGCAGATCACCTGACCACCAAAAATAAGTGGAGGAAAGGAATTATAAGAAAGAAGGTAATTGCAGAAGGCCTATTGGCCCATACAAGGCAGCTCCTATTAATATCTCCAAGTGCCATACGTGTTTAAATGATTGCTATATTGTTTTGACGTGCTATATTGAGGCTTAAATAGGGATCCAACTTGTACATACCGGGGCTCACATTAATTTCGGCGAATTAGCCGAAAACGCGTTAAGCATTTTCTATTTTTCATATGTGGTTATTCTGCATATATATATATATATATATATATATATATATATATATATATATATATATATATATATATATATATATATATATATGTTGTACCTAGTAGCCAGAACGTCGTACTCGGCCTGCTATGCAAGGCCCGATTTGCCTAATAACCCAAGTTTTCCTGAATTAATATATTTTCTCAAATTTTTTTCTTATGAAATGATAAAGCTACCCATTTCATTATGTATGAGGTCATTTTTTTATTGGAGTTAAAATTAACGTAGATATATGACCGAACCTAACCAACTCTACATAACCTAACCTAAGCTATCTTTATAGGTTAGGTTAGGTTAGGAAGCCGAAAAAGTTATGTTAGGTTAGGTTAGGTAGTCGAAAAACAATTAATTCATGAAAACTTGGCTTATTAGGCAAATTGGGCCTTGCATAGTAGGCTGAGAAGTGCGTTCTGGCTACTAGGTACGACATATATATATATATATATATATATATATATATATATATATATATATATATATATATATGTCGTACCTAGTAGCCAGAACTCACTTCTCAGCCTACTATTCAAGGCCCGATTTGCCTAATAAGCCAAGTTTTCCTGAATTAATATATTTACTATAATTTTTTTCTTATGAAATGATAAAGCAACCCTTTTCTCTATGTATGAGGTCAATTTTTTTTATTGGAGTTAAAATTAACGTAGATATATGACCGAACCTAACCAACCCTACCTAACCTAACCTAACCTATATTTATAGGTAAGGTTAGGTTAGGTAGCCAAAAAAAGCTAGGTTAGGTTAGGTTAGGTAGGTTAGGTAGACGAAAAAACATTAATTCATGAAAACTTGGCTTATTAGGCAAATCGGGCCTTGAATAGTAGGCTGAGAAGTGCGTTCTGGCTATTAGGTACGACATATATATATATACATATATATATGTATATATATATATATATATATGTCGTACCTAATAGCCAGAACGCACTTCTCAGCCTACTATTCAAGACCCGATTTGCCTAATAAGCCAAGTTTTCATGAATTAATGTTTTTTCGTCTACCTAACCTACCTAACCTAACCTAACCTAGCTTTTTTGGCTACCTAAACCTAACCTTACCTATAAATATAGGTTAGGTTAGGTTAGGTAGGGTTGGTTAGGTTCGGTCATATATCTACGTTAATTTTAACTCCAATAAAAGAAAATTGACCTCATACATAGAGAAAAGGGTTGCTTTATCATTTCATAAGAAAAAAATTATAGTAAATATATTAATTCAGGAAAACTTGGCTTATTAGGCAAATCGGGCCTTGAATAGTAGGCTGAGAAGTGAGTTCTGGCTACTAGGTACGACATATATATATATATATATATATATATATATATATATATATATATATATATATATATATATATATGTTGTACCTAGTAGCCAGAACGCACTTCTCAGCCTACTATGCAAGGCCCGATTTGCCTAATAAGCCAAGCTTTTATGAATTAATTGTTTTTCGACTACCTAACCTACCTAACCTAACCTAACCTAACTTTTTCTGCTACCTAACCTAACCTAACCTATAAAGATAGGTTAGGTTAGGTTAGGTAGGGTTGGTTAGGTTCGGTTATATATCTACGTTAATTTTAACTCCAATAAAAAAAATTGGCCTCATATATAATGAAATGGGTAGCTTTATCATTTCATAAGAAAAAAATTAGAGAAAATATATTAATTCAGCAAAACTTGGCTTAGTAGGCAAATCGGGCCTTGCATAGTAGGCTGAGATGTGCGTTCTGGCTACTAGGTACGACATATATATACATATATATATGTATATATATATATATATATATGTCGTACCTAGTAGCCAGAACTCACTTCTCAGCCTACTATTCAAGGCCCGATTTGCCTAATAAGCCAAGTTTTCCTGAATTAATATATTTACTATAGTTTTTTTCTTATGAAATGATAAAGCAACCCTTTTCTCTATGTATGAGGTCAATTTTTTTTTATTGGAGTTAAAATTAACGTAGATATATGACCGAACCTAACCAACCCTACCTAACCTAACCTAACCTATATTTATTGGTAAGGTTAGGTTAGGTAGCCAAAAAAAGCTAGGTTAGGTTCGGTTAGGTAGGTTAGGTAGACGAAAAAACATTAATTCATGAAAACTTGGCTTATTAGGCAAATCGGGCCTTGAATAGTAGGCTGAGAAGTGCGTTCTGGCTATTAGGTACGACATATATATATATATATATATATATATATATATATATATATATATATATATATATATATATATATATATATATATGTCGTACCTAGTAGCCAGAACGCATTTCTCAGCCTACTATGCAAGGCCCAATTTGCCTAATAAGCCAAGTTTTTATGAATTAATTGTTTTTCGACTACCTAACCTACCTAACCTAACCTAACCTAACTTTTTCGGCTACCTAACCTAACCTAACCTATAAAGATAGGTTAGGTTAGGTTAGGTAGGGTTGGTTAGGTTCGGTCATATATCTACGTTAATTTTAACTCGAATAAAAAAAATTGACCTCATACATAATGAAATGGGTAGCTTTATCATTTCATAAGAAAAAATTTAGAGAAAATATATTAATTCAGGAAAACTTGGCTTATTAGGCAAGTCGGGCCTTGCAAAGTAGGCCGAGAAGTGAAGTCTGGGTACTAGGTACGATATATATATATATATATATATATATATATATATATATATATATATATATATATATATATATATATATATATATATATATATATGTCGTACCTAGTAGCCAGAACGCAATTCTCAGCCTACTATGCAAGGCCCGATTTGCCTAATAAGCCAAGTTTTCATGAATTAATTGAATTAATTGTTTTTCGACGACCTAACCTACCTAACCTAACCTAACCTAACTTTTTTGGCTACCTAACCTAACCTAACCTATAAAGATAGGTTAGGTTAGGTTTGGTAGGGTTGGTTAGGTTCGGTCATATATCTACGTTAATTTTAACTACAATAAATAAATTGACCTCATACATAATGAAATGGGTAGCTTTATCTTTTCATAAGAAAAAAATTTGAGAAAATATATTAATTCAGGAAATCTTGGTGTATTAGGCAAATTTGGCCTTGCATAGTAGGCTGACAAGTGCGTTCTGGCTACTAGGTACGACATATATATATATATATATATATATATATATATATGTCGTACCTAATAGCCAGAACGCACTTCTCAGCCTACTATTCAAGGCCCGATTTGCCTAATAAGCCAAGTTTTCATGAATTAATGTTTTTTCGTCTACCTAACCTACCTAACCTAACCTAACCTAGCTTTTTTGGCTACCTAACCTAACCTTACCTATAAATATAGGTTAGGTTAGGTTAGGTAGGGTTGGTTAGGTTCGGTCATATATCTACGTTAATTTTAACTCCAATAAAAAAAGTTGACCTCATACATAGAGAAAAGGGTTGCTTTATCATTTCATAAGAAAAAAATTATAGTAAATATATTAATTCAGGAAAACTTGGCTTATTAGGCAAATCGGGCCTTGAATAGTAGGCTGAGAAGTGAGTTCTGGCTACTAGGTACGACATATATATATATATATATATATATATATATATATGTCGTACCTAGTAGCCAGAACTCACTTTTTGGCCTACTATTCAAGGCCCGATTTGCCTAATAAGCCAAGTTTTCCTGAACTAATATTTTTTTTCTAATTTTTTTCTTATGAAATGATAAAGCTACCCATTTCATTATTTATGAGGTCAATTTTTTTTATTGGAGTTAAAATTAACGTAGATATATGACCGAACCTAACCAACCCTACCTAACCTAACCTAACCTATCTTTATAGGTTAGGTTTGGTTAGGTAGCCGAAAAAGTTAGGTTAGGTTAGGTTAGGTAGGTTAGGTAGTCGAAAAACAATTAATTCATGAAAACTTGGCTTATTAGGCAAATCGGGCCTTGAATAGTAGGCCAAAAAGTGAGTTCTGGCTACTAGGTACGACATATATATATATATATATATATATATATATATATATATATATATATATATATATATATATATATATATATATATGCAGAATAACCACATATGAAAAATAGAAAATACTTAACGCTTTTTCGGCTAATTCACCTTCATCAGAGCAAAGTAGAATCCATTTGATTCTACTTTGCTCTGATGAAGGCGAATTAGCCGAAAACGCGTTAAGTATTTTCTATTTTTCATATGTGGTTATTCTGCATACTTGGATCAGTGTTTTTGTGATTATTGTTGCATATATATATATATATATATATATATATATATATATATATATATATATATATATATATATATATATATATTATATATATATATATATATATATATATATATATATATATATATATATATATATATATATATATATATATAATATACTTTCTGAAGTGCGCCCCATCTTACGACAGCCGAAACCTTGAAGAGTATGACCTCTTACTGAAGACCATGCTGGAAAAAGTTGTTAACCTCTCCCTCAACGAATGCCAGTGGAAACAAGTCACTCTTCCTGTTAGGCTCGGTGGCTTGGGTGTCCGCACTGCTACCCAAATTGCTGTCCCAGCCTTCCTGTCTTCCTCCTCAGCATTAGATGACCTGGTTAAGGAAATTCTACCTGACACCCTGAGTGATGTAGCGGGGATACAGGACCCCCACTACACGGAATGCGACACGAAATGGGGAGCCATGGCTGACCCAGCACTCAGACCAGCTATGCCGAAAGCCAAGAAACAATCCAGTTGGGACAGCCCCATAGTAGACAAAGAAGCCACAGCTTTGCTGGAGGCAGCAACAACCCCCAGTGATCGTGCACGCCTCACAGCTGTGCAGGCTCCCCATGCAGGGGACTTCCTTTTGGCAGTCCCTATGTCTGCGACAGGCACACGTCTTGGTCCGCAGGAGCTCCGTATTGCAGTCGCTCTCCGTCTTGCTGCCCCTATCCACACTGTTCATAGGTGTATTTGAGGCGAGGCAGATGCTGACGAATATGGATTGCATGGCCTGCACTGTGGAAAATCTGGTGGTTGGCACACTAGACACGACGAAGTCAATGACAAAAAAGAAGCCTTGCCTCTGCTCAGTGTCCAGCGAAGAGAGAGCCCTGCAACCTACTGAACCGTGACTCTGTTAGCTTTGCCGGCCGACCAGACGGAATCACACTGCGACCGTGGAAGGGTGGCAGACAGTTGGCATGGGACTATACTTGTGTATCCACCCTGGCAACCACATACATCAACCTCTCTGCCAGCCAAGGAGGAGCCGCGGCGACGCGCAGAGAAAGAGAAGTCAACCAAGTACAGGCAATTAGATCATCGGTACAACTTCGTTCCAATAGGGTCTGAGACCCTGAGTGCAAGAAGGTTTCCTAAGGATCTTGGTTCCAAGCTCATTGATACCACAAGATACCCTAGAGCAGCAAGTTTTCTCTTTCAGCGCCTCAATTCAATAGGGAGTGAGTTCCATAGACTGGGTCCCTTTATTTGCATAGAGTGTTTACACAGATTAAGTTTGGCTCTAGGGATATCAAAGAGATATTTATCTCTGGGGTGGTGATAATGGGTCTTATTACATCTGTCCAGGGAGAGTTTCAGAGCAGGATTTGCATTTAAGAACAGGGTTTTGTAAATGTAGTTGACACAAGAGAATTTGTGGAGTGATATTATGTTTAGAATGTTTAGGGAGTTAAACAGGGGGGCTGAGTGTTGTCTGAAAGCAGAATTTGTTATTATTCTCATAGCAGATTTTTGCTGGGTGATGATGGACTTGAGGTGGTTTGCAGTGGTTGAACCCCATGCACAGATACCATAATTAAGATAGGGATAGATTAGTGCATAATATAGAGAGATGAGAGCAGAGTTAGGTACATAATATCTAATTTGGAGAGTATACCAACTGTTTTAGAGACTTTCTTAGTTATGTGTTGTATGTGGATACTGAAGTTGAGTCTCTTGTCTAGGAATAGGCCAAGAAACTTCCCATCATTTTTACTACTGATGTTAACATTATCTATCTGTTATCTATCTTCATAGTTTTTCACTTTTTGCCTTAAAATTGCACTGTATCGATTGCTACCCAATCTCCCAACCTTTATGTTCCCAATTTGAACGTCTTTACCATTGTGATCATTGCTGTCTTCTTATATGTGCTGCCAATCTGCTGTATGGTGTTTATAAATCTTGTTTATCTGTATCTTTTGCTACCCAGTCTCCCAATCTTTATGTACCCAATCTGAACATCTTTACCATTGTGATCATTGCTGTCTAATATGTGCTGTCAATCTGCTGTATGGTGTCTATTAATCTTGTTTAAATTACTAATCAAGCTGTCAATGTAATCAATCAGAGCTTTAATATAACAATGTGCTTTAATATACTTATCTCTCTCATCTCATTTTTCTCTTGCAATGTATCTTTATCATTTATCAATTCTGATAGAAATTACCTACTTAAAATTATCTGCTAGATTAAGGACCTGCCCGAAACGCTGCGCGTACTAGTGGCTTTACAAGAATGTAAATACTGTACTATCCAATGTATTCTCACAAACCCAATGTACCTTCTTGTATATATATAAATAAATAAATAAATAAATAAATAAATCTGAAGCTGAATTGCATTTGTAGATTTGCTTCCAAATAAGATGTAGTTGGTCTTTTCTATGTTAAGTGTTAGTTTGTTGGTTGACATCCATAAGTGGACTTTTTTTAGTTCATTATTAACAACATTATTTAGTGTATGTGGGTTGGAGTTAGAGTAGATGAGGGTAGTATCATCAGCAAACAAAATAGGTTTCAAAATGTTAGAGACATTAGGCAGATCATTGATGTATATAAGAAATAGGAGAGGTCCCAAAATGCTGCCCTGTGGCACTCCAACGGTTATTGGTAGAGTGGGAGAGGTTATATTATTGATGACTACACATTGGTGTCTATCACTAAGATAGGATTGGATATAGTCCAGTGTATGGCTCGGATTCTATAATGATGAAGTTTACGTAAGAGGTAATTGTGATTAACAGTATCAAAGACCTTTCTCAGGTCAATGAAGAGTCCAATCGGAAACTCATTTTTGTCAAGGGCTGAGTAAATTATATCAAGGAGACTAATAATTGCATCGTTGGTACTCTTTTGGGAGCGGAAGCCAAACTGACAGGGGCTAAGAATGTCAAATTTTACGAGGTAGGAGTACAGCTGTTTATAGATGATTATTTCAAATATTTTTGATAGTATGGGTAGGTTTGATATTGGTCTATAATTGTTTATGTCTGCCGGATTACCTCCTTAATGAACTGGCGTTACTCCTGCTTTTTTAAGGTTATCAGGGAAGGTATGACAATCAAGTGATTTGTTGAACAGCAGAGCTATAGGTGGCGCAAGAGCGTAGAAGGCGCTCTTGTATACAATGGATGATATTTCACTGATGTTTCCCAGCTTTGGTTTTTAGTGAGTGTATGAAGGACACAACATCTGTCGGGCTGACTGGTGAGAGGAGAAGAGAGTTTGGATAGCTGCCTGAGAGATATGTGTTGATATGTGTCTGAGTCTGTGGGATTTTTCTGGCAAGGTTAGCACCAACCGATGAAAAGAAGCTATTAAAATCATTCGCCATTTCTAAATCAGATGACGGTGTAAGGCCATCCTTATAGAGTGTTATCTGGTTGTGGGAGTGTTGTTTAGTTCCTAGGATATTAGAGATGGTTTTCCATGTGCTTTTCATGTTGCCTTTTGCTTCTTTGAATCTAGTCTCATAATATGAAAGTTTAGCTTTTCTTATGATACTGGTAAGCACTGATGAGTACCTCTTAACTGCTTCCTTTGTAACTAGGCCAATCCTAAATTTCTTTTCATATTCATGTTTTTTGTTGATTGATTTGATTATACCACTTGTGAGCCACGGGTCATTTTTTTTTATCAGTTACTTGTTTGGTAAGGAGGGGAGACTGAGTGTTGTAGAGGCTTAGAGTTTTGGAGAGAAAGAGGTTAGTTAATGAGTTTATATCCAGTGTATTATTGAATTCAGATTCCCAGTTAATATTGTGAAGTGCATTAGAAAGATTGCCTAAAGCTGATTCACTGTGTAGCCTGAATGAGAGTTTTTTGCTTTCTGGTGGTGTTGTGTCCATGTTTGCTATGAGGAAGGTAGGATAGTGGTCAGTTGTTCTGTCATAGATTACCCAGGTGTATTGGGAGCTGTTATATTAGTCCATAAGTGATACTGGGTAGTGGCAGAGGTTTGAGTGACTCGGGTGGGCTTGGTGATTGTGGGGATTAGCATACAGAAGTGCATGCTGTTACTGAAATAGTCAACTTGAGGCTTGTTTTGAAGACCCAGGTCAATATAGAAATCACCTCCTAGAACGATGTGATTTTTGTTGAGATTGTTATTTATGATAAGATTCCTTACGTTGTCTGAGAATGAAGCTATGTTGGTATTAGGAAATCTATAAATAGTCAGAGAGGATTTAAGGGATTTACTGGAGAACTTGGCAAAGGTATATTCACAATAGTCGTCTCTATCACTGATGACACTATTGCGGATGAAGGTATCTTTGTAATATATTGCTGTGCCACCTCCATTTTTATTAGGCCTGCAGTTATGAATGGCTTTATAACCAGCTAAATTGTAGAGTTGGGTATAGTCTTTACTTAGCCAAGTTTCTGTTAAAATGATGAATGATAATTTAGTACCTAGTGCTGTGAGTAGTGCATTTATATCATCAAAATGTTTACCAAGTGACCTAACATTTTGGTTGTAAACTGATAAGCAGGTGCTATTTAGGAGTTGTTTTATTGCAAGAGTTGCTGTGTAATACCTGCTATAATGATGATCAATGTGCTGATTTGTTTGGGTATGGGACAGAAGATTTCGATGAGGATCAATATCAGTAAGCATATAGATGCAATAATGTCACGATACAATAAGATAAGCAATTACAAGAACAGTTAAATACTAACACTGCTGTAAATAGAAAGTAATTGTAGCAAAACACAACAATAAACGTAGGTACACAAAAAATAGAAATAATTAGAAGTAGAGCAAAGATTCCCGTAGATAGCCAGGAAGGATACAGTAGTTAGGTTAAGAGAGAAGAAAAAATAAGTAGACTGACAAGAATAATATATAGCAAAAATAAAAAGACAAATAATAATCGAAAGTAAAGATAATCTTAAAAATCAATATTTAATATGGCTTAGTTGTGAACCTATAATTAGTATGAACTTAAGAAAAAAATGAGCTCAATAATTAATTACAATAAATGATGTATAAATCAAATTACAATTAAATATAAAAATTTAAAACAAAAACAAAAATAACAGGGTAAGATTATATTTATGAGCAAGATTTTACTAAGACACTGAGGTAAATGCTTACATAAATACAAAGTCTGCTATAATTAGAGAATAATTATAGCAAAACACAACAATAAATGCAAGTAAACAAAAGAATTGAAACAATTAGAAGTAGAATAAAGATCACTAGATAGCCATGAAGGATACACAAGTTTGGTGGAGAGAACAAAAAAAACAGAAGAGACTGTCAAGATGAATATATACAAAATTTTTGACAAATAATAGTTATAAATAAAGTAAAATAATCTTAGATAATTAATTTTATTTAGCTTAGCTTTTTAACATATAATTAGTATGAACTTAATTAAGAGAACAAAATGAGATCAATAATTAATTTCAATAAATTACATAAATCAGAACAATTAAATTTAAAATTTAAAAAAGAATAGGGTAAGATTAGATTTAAGAGTAAAATTTTACAATGATACTGAGGTAGATGCTTGTATAAGTGCATGGAGACTTGACTGTTTACTTAGGAAATTATATGAATGAGAGAACAGTAGGTAAATAGTAAGGCAGAGACAACACCTTGGACAAAGTTAGATTAGACTCAGGCACTTGTTATTTTAAGTATTGGCATTGGTCGGGTTCAGGTTTTCAGATATACCACAATCACTAAAGAAGACCAGTAGTTGTTGGTCACACTTTATTTCATATCTTTTTCCTGCACTTTCCTTCTTTGCAATGATCGTTCCATTCCTAGTGTAGCACTGCTTGATAAGACCAGGGTTTTGTTTGCGAATTTTACGCAGCCTGAAGAGGAGGGATCCGCGTTGCTTTGTAAGACACTCATTTATATAGAGGTTGGTTTTTTTGTTTAGCAGCTGATTGTATGAGGTCAAACTTAACAGAGGGATTTGCAAGTTTGATGAGCATTCTTCTACTGCTACGTTTGTTTACTACCTTGTTGCTTTAAAATTGCACTGTATATAGTGCTACCAAATCTCCCAATCTTCATTTAGCCAATCCAAACAACCTTACCATTGTCATCATTGCTGTCTTCTTATATGTGTCTTCAATTTGCTATATGGTGCCTATTAGTCTCGTTTAAATTGCCAATCAAGCGGTGAAAGCAACCAATCAGAGCTTTAATATACCAATGTTCATTAATTTGCCTACTAATCTCTCTGATCTCATTTTTTCTTTTTTGCAATGTATCTGTTATCATTTTATTAATTCCGCTAGAATTCACCTACTTATAATTATCTGTCAGATTAAGGACCTGCCCGAAACGCTACGCGTATTAGTGGCTTTACAAGATTGTAAATTACCATTCTATGTATTCTCACAATTCCAATGTACCTTCTTGTATATAATTAAATAAATAAATCTATTAATAAATAAATCAATATGAATAAAAATGGAAATGTTCGTTTGTTCATAACCGTTAATCTCCGAAAGTTCTTCACTTATTGCTTTGAAATTTTCACACAACGTTCCAATCGCATCCGAGCGGGTTTTTATATACATACTATATAGATGTCACGTTTGCGACGTTAAAAAAAAAAACATGCATTTTTCTGAAAAACTGTGTTTTTCATGTGAGGGAAATCTTCGAAACCTCTTTACCGATTGCTTTGAAATTTTGACAGAACGTTGCATTCGAATAGGCGCGTCTTTTTATATATATATATATATATATATATATATATATATATATATATATATATATATATATATATATATATATATATATATATATATATATATGTATATATATATATATATTTTGGTAGCAGTCTTTCCTGTAGACATATATTATTAAATATGACCGAAAAAGTAAGATTAATAATTCTAACACGAATTTTCTCAATCTTTCGTACATTTCTTTTCACTGTTGGTGGTAATTCAAAAATCAATTCTCCAAAATTCATTTCTATTTCTAGTCTGACGCGACACTTGAGCGCGTTTCGTAAAACTTATTACATTTTCAAAGACTTTAGTTTACACATACACAACTGAATAGAACATACACATCTCCGATTTGTTTATATCTACATTTTAGTGAGGTGGATGGGTTGAGGTTGTTTTAATAGGGTATTAAATTCATCAACACAAGACAGAACACGAAACAGTGGGTATTGAATGGAAGTGATTGTAGAAACCCTATTGGTCCATATTTCTTGATGCTTCTATATTGGAGCGGAGTCTTGAGGTGGGTAGAATATAGTTGTGCATTAATTGGCTGTTGATTGCTGGTGTTGACTTCTTAATGTCATGGGCACACTTCTTAATGTCATGGGCACACATGGGATGGGCACATGTATAAGCAAGTAGATGGGGTCGCCATGGGTTCTCCCCTAGGTGTCCTGTTTGCAAACTTCTACATGGGTACCATCGAGCAAAAAGTCTTAGTCGACATGAACTTGAAACCGGCCATATACTGCAGGTATGTTGACGACATTTTTACACAGGTACCTGATGTTAGACATCTGCAGGAACTGAAGGAGGCATTTGAGCAGAGTTCCGTGCTGCGTTTCACTTACGAGATGGAAAAGGATGGGAAGCTGCCCTTTCTAGATGTAAGTAATGGAAAAGAGCGGAGTTTTCCACACTGCAGTCTACACTAAGGAAACGAACATAGGAATGTGCCTAAATGCCAACAGCAACTGCCCAGACAGGTACAAGAGGAGTGTTGTTAACGCATATGTCGACCGTGCTCTCAGCCACAGCTCATAATGGAAGCAAGTCGATGAAGAACTCTGTAGGGTAAGGCAGGTCCTAGTCAACAACGGCTTCTCCAATGGTTTCGTCGAAGACATCATAAGAAGGAAAGTGAAACGCCATTTAACCTCTGAAGAGACAACTAACACAACACCTATACCCCCTATTAGACTATTTTACAGGAACTTCTTTTCCACAGCTCATAAAACGGAGGAAAGGGTCCTGAAAGAAATTGTTAATAGAAACGTTATCCCCACAGACAAAAATCAGAGGATACAACTGACGATTTACTATAAAACCAGAAAAACGGCCAGCCTACTCATGAGAAACTCTCCAGACACAAAGCAGAACGCTTTAAAAGAGACCAATGTCGTCTATGCCTTCAAATGCCCTCTTGGGGATTGTAAGCTCCAAAAAACCCAGTATATAGGCAAGACAACAACATCTCTTTCTAGGCGTTCAACGATGCATAAGCAACAGGGCTCCATTAAGGAACATATAATCTCTTCCCACAACCAAACCATCGCCAGAGAAATCCCAGTAAACAACACAGAAATCATCGATAGATACAGCGATAGCAGGCGGCTTGACGTTTGCGAGGCACTACACATTAAGAAGTCAACACCAGCAATCAACAGCCAATTAATGCACAACTATATTCTACCCACCTCAAGACTCCGCTCCAATATAGAAGCATCAAGAAATATGAACCAATAGGGTTTCTACAATCACTTCCATTCAATACCCATTGTTTCGTGTTCTGTCTTGTGTTGATGAATTTAATACCCTATTAAAACCACCTCACCCAATCCACCTCACTAAAATGTAGATATAAACAAATCGGAGATGTGTAAGTTCTATTCAGTTGTGTATGTGTAAACTAA
Organism: Procambarus clarkii; assembly: GCF_040958095.1. NCBI lineage: Eukaryota > Metazoa > Arthropoda > Malacostraca > Decapoda > Cambaridae > Procambarus > Procambarus clarkii. Next base: position 3,702,553 of record NC_091212.1, on the reverse strand, counting down.
AGTCTTTGAAAATGTAATAAGTTTTACGAAACGCGCTCAAGTGTTGCGTCAGACTAGAAATAAAAATGAATTTTGGAGAATTGATTTTTGAATTACCACCAACAGTGAAAAGAAATGTACGAAAGATTGAGAAAATTCGTGTTAGAATTATTAATCTTACTTTTTCGGTCATATTTAATAATATATATATATATATATATATATATATATATATATATATATATATATATATATATATATATATATATATATATATATATATATTTATATATATATATATATATATATATATATATATATATATGTATATATATATATATATATATATATATATATATATATATATATATATATATATATATATATATATATATATATATATATATTAGTATATTTTGGTAGCAGTCTTTCCTTTAGACATATATTATTAAATATGACCGAAAAAGTAAGATTAATAATTCTAACACGAATTTTCTCAATCTTTCGTACATTACGCTTCACTGTTGGAGGTAAATCAAAAATCACTTCTCCAAAATTCATTTTTATTTCTAGTCTGACGCGACACGGGCGCGTTTCGTAAAACTTATTACATTTTCAAAGACTTCACAGTTATAATCAGTTCAGTTGTAAGTTCTAATCAGTTGTGTATTTGTGAATTCTTTGAAAATGTAATAAGTTTTACGAAACGCGCCCGTGTCGCGTCAGACTAGAAATAAAAATGAATTTTGGAGAAGTGATTTTTGATTTACCTCCAACAGTGAAGCGTAATGTACGAAAGATTGAGAAAATTCGTGTTAGAATTATTAATCTTACTTTTTCGGTCATATTTAATAATATATATATATATATATATATATATATATATATATATATATATATATATATATATATATATATATATATGTCGTACCTAGTAGCCAGAACGCACTTCTCAGCCTACTATGCAAGGCCCGATTTGCCTAATAAGCCAAGTTTTCCTGAATTAATATATTTTCTCTAATTTTTTTCTTATGAAATGATAAGGCTAACCATTTCATTATGTATAAGGTCAATTTTTTTTTATTGGAGTTAAAATTAACGTAGATATATCACCGAACCTAACCAACCCTACCTAACCTAACCTAGCCTATCTTTATAGGTTAGGTTAGGTTAGGTAGCCGAAAAAGTTAGGTTAGGTTAGGTTAGGTAGGTTAGGTAGTCGAAAAAATATTATTTCATGAAAACTTGGCTCATTAGGCAAATCGGGCCATGCATAGTAGGCTGAGAAGTGCGTTCTGGCTATTAGGTACGACATATATATATATATATATATATATATATATATATATATATATATATATATATATATATATATATATATATATATATATATATGTCGTACCTAGTAGCCAGAACGCACTTCTCGGCCTACTATGCAAGGCCCGATTTGCCTAATAAGCCAAGTTTTCCTGAATTAATATATTTTCTCTAATTCTTTTCTTATGAAATGATAAAGCTACCCATTTCATTATATATGAGGTCAATTTTTTTTTATTGGAGTTAAAACTAACGTAGATATATGACCGAACCAAACCAACCCTACCTAACCTAACCTAGCCTATCTTTATAGGTTAGGTTAGGTTAGCTAGCAGAAAAAAGTTAGGTTAGGTTAGGTTAGGTTGGTTAGGTAGTCGAAAAACAATTAATTCATGAAAACTTGGCTTATTAGACAAATCGGGCCTTGCATAGTAGGCTGAGAAGTGAGTTCTGGCTACTAGGTACGACATATATATATATATATATATATATGAATGAAAACTCACACCCCAGAAGTGACTCGAACCCATACTCCCAGAAGCAACGCAACTGGTAACTACAGGGCGCCTTAATCCGCTTGACCATCACGGCCGTCAAAAGGAAGTGATAGCCGAGGCTATTTGAGCCACTTCCCCGACGGCAACTCGGATGGTAATCTTGGGCATAGCATTTCACCAAATCACCTCATTCTTTGGGGCACACGTGAGGAACACAAAGTTTTTGTGTTCCTCACGTGTGCCCCAAAGAATGAGGTGATTTGGTGAAATGCTATGCCCAAGATTACCATCCGAGTTGCCGTCGGGGAAGTGGCTCAAATAGCCTCGGCTATCACTTCCTTTTGACGGCCGTGATGGTCAAGCGGATTAAGGCGCCCTGTAGTTACCAGTTGCGTTGCTTCTGGGAGTATGGGTTCGAGTCACTTCTGGGGTGTGAGTTTTCATTCGCATATAGTCCTGGGGACCATTCAGGCTTGTTCGCATATATATATATATATATATATATATATATATATATATATATATATATATATATATATATATATATATATATATATATATATATATATATGTCGTACCTAGTAGCCAGAACTCACTTTTTGGCCTACTATTCAAGGCCCGATTTGCCTAATAAGCCAAGTTTTCATGAATTAATTGTTTTTCGACTACCTAACCTACCTAACCTAACCTAACCTAACTTTTTCGGCTACCTAACCAAACCTAACCTATAAAGATAGGTTAGGTTAGGTTAGGTAGGGTTGGTTAGGTTCGGTCATATATCTACGTTAATTTTAACTCCAATAAAAAAAAATTGACCTCATACATAATGAAATGGGTAGCTTTATCATTTCATAAGAAAAAAATTAGAAAAAATATATTAATTCAGGAAAACTTGGCTTATTAGGCAAATCGGGCCTTGAATAGTAGGCCAAAAAGTGAGTTCTGGCTACTAGGTACGACATATATATATATATATATATATATATATATATATACATATATATATATATATATATATATATATATATATATATATATATATATATATATATATATATATACATGTATGTATGAGGGTGTGTACATGTGTATACAACATTAATAATTTTGTAACTAGCGTCAAACATTGTTATCTGCTTAGCTAAACGAACTAGAGGGTTCAGTTCCTGAACCGATTATGTGCCTCTTTAATCCTTTACACCACCGCTCACGGGATGGGTATGGGGTGCATAATAAAGAAAAAAATTGAACTGATTGTTGTTTATATCTACTATATACATGTCTCACCTGTGACAGATAAAAAACATACTTTTTTTTTAATACAGCGCCTTCTGTTGGAAGTAGAGCAACGTTGCTATACAGCAAGATTACAGCGTGTGTACACACGCTGTAATCACCAAAAGTTCTTCACTGATTGCTTTAAAATGTTGACACAACGTTGCATTCAAATAGGCACGTCTTTTTATATACAGCTACTGTATAGATGCCTCCCCCGTGACCGGTAAAAACATGCGTTTTTGAAAAACAGCGCCATCTGTTGCACATAATAGCAACACGCACGCTATACTAAATATGTCATGAATTCCATTTCAATATGTCCAATTGCATTGATTAATTTTATTTTCGTAAATTTCGATTTATTTTCTTTTTTATTTAATTATTTTGTGTGACATTGTGTTGGAATTGAGCTGTGTTGTTTACCATACCGTTCATTTCGTAAGTATAAGTAAAGATGCAACACCTGTGAAAGTTAAAATTATGCTTCTCTTGAAAAACAGTGCCATCTGTTGCATGCAAGAACAACATACATGCTATAATAAATATGTTACAATTCCATTCCAATGTTTCTGATTGCATTGATAAATTGAATTTTCATAGATTTTGATTTATTTTCATTTTGATTTAATTATTTTGTGTGAATCGCATTGTAATTGAGCTGTGTTGTTTACCATATCGTTCATTTCGTGAGTATAGTTTATTTTTTTATTTTTTCATATTTTCATTCCATTTTTTAACTGTCTTTCTTATATTTCAGTGATGGGAACATCAGATCATTTGATGTTCCCAATTTTCTGATGGGAACATCAGACCATTTGGGAAGGCATCGGATGAGAGTGGGGATGACGAGGGGACGGAAGTGAGAGATGGTGGGGAGGATGAGGAGACAAGGGAGTGGTAATGGTGAGGAAGGACGAGGGGATGGGGGAGTTTGGGGTGGTGGGGACGAAGGGATGGGGGAATGGAGAATGGTGGGGAGGACAAAGGGACAGGGGAGTAGGGCATGGCGGGAAGAAAGAGGGGATGGTGGAGTGGGGACTGGTGGGGAAGACGAAAGGACGTTGGAGTGGGGAATGGTTGGGAGACCGAAGAGACTGGTGAGGGGGGAATGGTGGGGAGGACTGGGGGACAGGGAAGGTTGATGTGGCTCAGCAACGCACATGCGTTGCTGAGCCAGAGCTACGCGTGGCCGGGTACTGCTAGTAAATAAATAAATAAATAAATAAATCCAAAAACTGACAAATGTTGTGTTTAAAAATTGTTGCATTTTAAAAATGTTGCGTTTTGGGCGTTGTATCATGTTTATGGGCATTCGGGTGTATTCACCTAGTTGTGTTTGCGTGGCAGGGGGGGGGCTGTGTTTACGATGGCGGACGACGTTGTTACCAAGCCGGGATTATGTCCATCACATCACTAAATTTCATTTAATAACTATATGCCTGTTAAGTAGAAGATTTTAATTATTAATTGCATTATATTGTCGTTTTAATAGTGAACACGTACACATATGCGAAACGTCCAAAGCTGGTGTCCGAAGTGGTAAATATAATTTACCACTTATGTAAACTTTATGTAAATTTAAAATTTACAGTCTCCGTGGTGTAGTGGTAAGACACTCGCCTGGCATTCCGCAAGCGCTTTGTCACGGGTTCGTATCCTGGCTGGGGAGGATTTACTGGGCGCAATTCCTTAACTGTAGCCTCTGTTTAACTCAACAGTAAAATGTGTACTTGGTTGTAACAACGATTCTTCGCGGCGGGGATCGTATTCCAGGGACCTGCCCGAATCGCTACGCGTACTAGTGGCTGTACAAGAATGTAACAACTCTTGTATATATCTAAAAAAAAAAATATATATATATTAGTGTGCGATGTTGTCAGTGTACAGAGTGTCTTGTACGTAGCGTTTCGGGCTTGTCCCTAGAATACGACCCCCGCGAAGAATTGTTTTTACAACCAAGTACTGATTTTACTGTTGAGTTAAACAGAGGCTACAGTTAAGGATTTGCGCCCAGTAAATCCTTCCCCTGCCAGAATACGAATCCATGACAAAGCGCTCGCAGAATGCCAGGTGAGTGTCTTACCACTACACCACGGTGACTGGTAAATAGATCCCATTTCTATCTTTCTTCTGACTAATAAATAATTTTCGTTTAAAAAGGTATCAAGATGTTTTCAACAATATTTTTTCGGCGTTCGACTATTCCAATATGGGTGACCATTTTGAAAACGCGATATTTGAGTTGACCCAACTGATACTTCGGTCAGTTCCATTATGGTTTCGAGCACATCCACTATGGGAGAGCTGTTTCCTTCAAAAAGTATAATCGTGGACATTATCTTTAAAGAAACACTTCCAAGTACATTCTTTGATTGATAAACATGAGGATAAATACAAGTGTTAATTGTAAATTACAAACTATAAACAAAAATAAGTAGGAAAAATGATAAGTGGAACTAGACAAAAACATTGGAACGCTGAGGTGATGAGAGGGTAAGTGACCGCCGCCATTTTAGCGTCAGCCGGTGATGTCCAGCACGAGCATTAAGGGAAAACCTTGACCCAAACTGCACGTATCATAAAGAAGAAGCACCACCATTGACCGCCAAGTGCTCACATCAAGTCTAACTCTAAGAAACAACACTCAAGCCTTGACGCTTCTCCCAACATCCGGGGGAGAAAACCTTCACACAAACTGCACCTGTCATAAAGAAGATGAAGACTCACCAGTGTCCACAGTGTCTGAGAGGTTTATAACAAAATCCCGGTTGGAGTGTTTATTCCAGTCACTTTGTTGAATAAGTTTCTTTAATTTGAAATCAAGTTTAGTACTCACCTTTCTGCAGGTAGACCTCAAAGTAGTATAACAGTAATCCATCATACAACGGTTCCACTCAGGCGGAATGGCTTGGAGAAAAGCGTACTTACAGTTATCCACCACTTTAAAACATTCACGAACCTAAATTTAAGTAAATCGATGTTTTTCTCTCTACCCTTCCCTTAAACCTTTTGTTACTAAACTTCGTTCTGCTTTAGTGAAATCTCATTCCTTAAAAACTCGACTTCGTTTTCTTCGAAAATGCCTCAGTGAACAAGTGCTTCCCCGTTCATTATTACCCAACAGCGTTCTTAAATTGTCAGATCAGCCGTTTGATGAGATATCCCGCATAGTGCTTATGAAAAACATCGATTTACTTAAATTTGAAGTTCGTGAATGTTTTAAAGTGGTGGATAACTGTAAGTACGCTTTTCTCCAAGCCATTCCGCCTGAGTGGAACCGTTGTATGATGGATTACTGTTATACTACTTTGAGGTCTACCTGCAGAAAGGTGAGTACTAAACTTGATTTCAAATTAAAGAAACTTATTCAACAAAGTGACTGGAATAAACACTCCAACCGGGATTTTGTTATAAACCTCTCGGATAGACAGCTTGATAATGACACGATTACTGCATTAGGATATGGCCTGAGCTTTGCCACATCTAACGGAACAGTTAATTATGTAGATATTGCCAAAGGTTTCAGCAATCTTGAAAAGTATAGCAATGTCTAAGTTGAAGATATTAATGTGTGCAAAGGTATGATGTATGGCGTTTTACTTAACAATTCTGTTCCTAATTGTCCAAGTCGATTTGTTCATGCGTTCAAAAATCTCAAAAAAGATAGTTCATTACATATTGCCAAGGCTGATAAGTCAAATGCAGTAGTTATTATGAATAAACATGACTATGTCCGAAAAATGGAGTTACTCTTGGAAGACAGGGATACTTATCTATTGGTTAGCAGAGATCCTACTGAAAAAGTGATTGCACATTTTAACAAAACTCTTAAAACTGTGTGTAAAGGCGATAAAGAGTTGATATCTAGGCTAACAAGTCGATCCCCCTCTCTTCCTTACATGTATGGTCTTATAAAAACTCATAAGCCATATAATTCCGCAAGGCCGATTATTAGTTCAGTTGGTTCGGCGGCTTATAAACTTTCTAAGTGGTTAGTCAAAGTTTTGTCCCCTATAGTTGGTACTATTTCCAACTCACACTTGACAAACAATGTGGACTTAGTTAATAAGCTATCCACACTGAATTTAAATTTTGATTTTAAACTTATAAGTTTTGATGTGACCTCTTTATTCACTAAAGTTCCTGTTGATGATCTGTTAGAATTTCTATGTGAGGAACTGCCTAAATATAATTTGAGCTTGCAGACCAATAAAGTATTGGAACTTATTAAATTGTGTATAAAAGACAATTATTTTAGTTTTAATGGAAAAATTTTCAAACAAACATTTATTATGGCGATGGGCAATCCCCTTTCCCCAATTTTAAGCAATTTGTATATGGAATTCTTTGAAACAAAAATCTTATCCAGGATTATCCCGGCTAATGTAGTTTGGTTTAGGTATGTTGATGATATTTTGTGCTTATGGCCGTGTGACAAAGACCAGATAGTTTTTCTTAATGAACTCAATTCTTTGGTACCTTCAATAAAATTCACTTGTGAGACTGAGGAGAATGGTACTCTTCCGTTTTTGGACATTATGATTCATAGAGTCACTAGAAAGTTCAAATTTAATGTGTATAGGAAACCTACCAACGTGGGGTCGTATGTTCATTTTTATTCGAATCATCATAGTAAAGTTAAACAGGCAGTATTTTCAGGAATGTTTCTACGAGCTTTGAGGGTATGCAGCCCTGAGTTTTTTGATGAAGAGATTGCTAAAATATTTGAAATTGGGAAGAGTTTACAATATCCTAAGAGGTTTTTGGATTTCTCGTTTGAACAAGCCAAGTGTACGTTTTATAATCACGTCCCTAAGGCGAAACCAAAAATTATTAACTCATTGGTGGTACCTTATGCGAGTGGACTTGAAAAATTGTCTCTGATTTTTAACAAACTTAATATAAATTTGGCGTTCACTAATAGTACGATCAAATCCAATTTAATAAAAAACTCCCCTGATACAGCAGGTTGTGTGTATTCGATTCCCTGCAATGATTGTGATTCTGTGTATCTTGGACAAACAGGAAAGCCCTTACAATTGCGGTTGTCACAACATGCTTATAGTATTAGAACTGCCCAAACGTCTAGTGCATTGTATCTACATACGAATTTATGCGATCACAATATTAACTGGAATGGGGCAAAAAGCATTACCAATTGTGGGGATTTCGTGGAACGGAATTTGATTGAGTCTGCTCTAATCAGTCAGTGTCCAAATCTTCTTAATGTTAGTACTGGAATGTACAAACTTCATCCATTTTTAAGTTATAATATTGCACAACAGTTTAAGAAACAACTTTGATAGAGAGGCTTACAATGTCTCATTATAATTGTATATTCATATATTGTGTGTTCATGAGGCTTTTCTTTAATCTTTGATCCTTTTTCTCTGACCGCTTAATCCTCTTTGACCATTCTAAGCTAAGCTATACCTGCTTTTTGGTTAATTCTTTCCTAGGGATGGGTTGGTCAGGTGTCGGCCTATATATCCTCCCCCTTCTCCCTTCTCCTTTGGCAGTTTGGTGTTGACAAAGGCTTTAACAAGCCGAAACGTTCACCTCATTTCATATTTTTCTGTGGATTTTCCGCATATATATATATATATATATATATATATATATATATATATATATATATATATATATATATATATATATATATATATATATATATATATATATTGTTAAATATGACCTAAAAATAAGATTAATAATTCTAACACGAATGTTTTCAATATTTCTTTTATTTCTTTTCACTGTCGATGGTAATTGAAAAATCAATTCTCCAAAATTAATTTTTATTTCTAGTCTGACGCCACACTTGAATGCGTTTCGTAATAACTTATTGCATTTTCTAAGACTTTAGTTTACACACACACACCTATAACCTGCAAACACTAAACAGAGTGTAAACAACTTTCATTTTATACCTGCATTTGGGTGAGGTGATATGTTACAACAGTTTTGGATGAGGTGAAAACAAACTTTCAACACAAGACAGAACACGAAACAATGGGTATAATATTGGGTAAGTTAAAGGGAAGAATGAAAGTAACTGCAAAGGGCCTATTGGCCCATATTTCTTGATGCTTCTATATTGGTGCGGAGTCTTGAAGTGGGTAGAATATAGTTGTACATTAATTGGCTGTTGATTGCTGGTGTTGACTTCTTAATGTGTAGTACCTCGCAGATATCAAGCCGCCTGCTATCGCTGTGTCTATCGATGATTTCCGTGTTTTTTGTTAAGACTTCTCTGGTGATGGTCTGGTTGTGGGAAGAAATTATATGTTCCTTAATGGAGCCCTGTTGGTTATGCATCGTTAAACGCCTGAAGAGAGATGTTGTTGTCTTGCCCATATACTGACTTCTTTGAGGCTTACAGTCCCCAAGTGGGCATTTGAAGGCATAGACGACATTGGTCTCTCTTAAAGCGTTCTGCTTTGTGTCTGGAGAGTTTCTCATGAGTAGGTTGGCCGTTTTCTTGGTTTTAAAGTCAATCGTCAATTGTATCTTCTGATTTTTGTCTGTAGGGAGCCAGTCGGCCGAGTGGACAGCACGCTGGGCTTGTGATCCTGTGGTCCTGGGTTCGATCCCAGGTGCCGGCGAGAAACATTGGGCAGAGTTTCTTTCACCCTATGCCCCTGTTACCTAGTAGTAAAATAGGTACCTGGGAGTTAGTCAGCTGTCACGGGCTGCTTCCTGGGGGTGGAGGCCTGGTCGAGGACCGGGCCGCGGGGACACTAAAAAGCCCCAAAATCATCTCCAGATAACGTTTCTATTAACAATATCTTTCAGGACCCTTTCCTCCATTTTATGAGCTGTGGAAAAGAAGTTCCTGTAAAATAGTCTAATAGGGGGTACAGGTGTTGAGTTAGTTGTCTCTTCAGAGGTTGCATGGCGTTTCACCTTCCTTCTTATGATGTCTTCAACGAAACCATTGGAGAAACCGTTGTTGACTAGGACCTGCCTTACCCTACAGAGTTCTTCATCGACTTGCTTCCATCCTGAGCTGTGGCTGACAGCACGGTCAACATAAGCATTAACAACACTCCTCTTGTACCTGTCTGGGCAGTCACTGTTGGCATTGAGGCACATTCCTATGTTTGTTTCCTTAGTGAAGACTGCAGTGTGGAAACCTGCGTTCCTTTCCATGACTGTTACATCTAGAAAGGGCAGCTTCCGATCCATCTCCATTTCGTAAGTGAAACGCAACACAGAATTCCGCTCAAATGCCTCCTTCAGCTCCTGCAGATGTCTGACGTCAGGTACCTGTGTAAAAATGTCGTCCACATACCTGCAGTATATGGCTGGTTTCAAGTTCATGTCAACTAAGACCTTTTGTTCGATGGTACCCATGTAGAAGTTCGCAAACAGGACACCTAGCGGAGAACCCATGGCGACCCCATCTACTTGCATATACATGTGCCCGTCCGGGCTCAAGAAGGGGTGCCTCTTTTGTACAAGCTTGGAGTAATTTCCTTAGAATGTTTTCTGGTATGTCAAGAGGAGTACAGGCCGGATCACAATACACTCTGTCCGCTATCATCCCGATTGTTTCATCCACTGGTACGTTGGTAAACAGTGATTCTACGTCTAACGAGGCTCTTATCCCTGTGGCCCGTGTTCCCCGCAGGAAGTCAACAAATTTCTTTGGAGACTTCAGGCTGAAGGTGCAAGGGACATAAGGAGTCAGTAAGCCATTGAGTCGCTTCGCCAGTCTGTACGTGGGTGTGGGTATCTGGCTGATGATTGGCCGAAGTGGGTTTCCATGCTTGTGTGTCTTGACATTTCTATATGTGTATCCAGGTTTGTATTCCCCAATAATCTTTGGCAGGTGGAGTCCGGATTTCTTGGCGTTCACAATTTCGATCAATTTGTTGACCTTTGCTTTCAATTCGGCTGTAGTGTCGTTCGTTACCCTTTAAAATTTAGTTTGGTCAGAGAGTATGAGGTTCATTTTCGCCAGATATTCGTCTTTTTTATGAATGACGTATATTGGCGACTTGTCACCTCTCCTGACGACTATCTCCTTGTTGTCACGAAGGCTCTTAGCTGCTGCTTTGAGCTCGGGGGACAGTATGGTGCTTCTGTAGTTGCCTCGATTCTTTCCTCCAGCAGTAAGTTCTGCTTGTAAGGTGTCCTTGGTGGTGACCTTCTTTTTTGTCTCGGTATGTCATCCAACAGGATTTCCAACTCCACTTTCCGGGCCATCTCACTTGGTCTGGACATAACGTGACAGTTTATACCCAGATTTAGGAGAGTGATTTGGTCCTCAGTGAAGTTGATTCCTGTAAGGTTCAGGAAGCCATCTCTCGGTCGTGGAATTGCAATAGGTCCTCCATATAACCTATGGTAATTCCACGACCGAGAGATGGCTTCCTGAACCTTGCAGGAATCGAATGTTTGCAGGTTATTGTTGTGTGTGTTTTGACGGTGTTCCCCCCCTTATATTTCTCCCACGCCTGCTGTAAGAGTCATGTCCACTTTACCCGAGCGTTCTCTACGTCGCAGGCATCAGTTTGATATATGTGAGAGAGTGTAGTGTTCTCGAGGTGGCAAGAAATTTGTAAAAGAAGAGTATTTTGGCCTGTGGTATAGGCCCTTTAGGAAGCCAATATGGTGCGGGCTCCTCCGTTTTGCCGCCAAAACTGTGTGACGTCAGTAGCGCCAGATTGGTCACCGACAGCGACGTGTCACAGGGAGCCAATGAAAACCTCTCTTGGCAAGTATGACGTCACGAAGGAAGGGGGGTCCGGTCATCGCGCTGCGGTGGCACCAGCAGTCTAAGACAGCACGTCAAGGAGGTCGGACATGCGCTGGGGGGTCCTGTCAGTTGGACAGTTTACCCCGTCTCCGGAGGATTTACGCATCACCGGCGGTCTGCCAGCACCTGTGGGGTCTTCCTTCGTTCATGTGATGGACCAGAGAAGGAATTCACAGAATATTGAGCAACAAGTGCTCCAGGGACAGGTGTTCTGCAAGAGTGAAGTCTAGGCAGCGACGTATGCAACGGCTGATAGCTTCACAGTGATGACGTAGTGGCTGAGCCAATCATCCGTGAGGGAATCAGTCTGACACGACACGTCAAGGTGGACGGATGTGTGAAGGTTGATCCTGTCAATCCGACAGTAATACGCCACTCCCCGTGAATCTTACGCGTCACCCGTAGTCTGCAAGTACGCCGGGAGGTCTTCCTTCATTCCATGTGTGCACCGAAGAGGGAATTGACGGAATATTGAGCATCAAGTGCTCCAGGGTCGGGTGCTGTGCAGGTGAAGTCTTGGCAGTATCGTCTGGGACGTCTGATAGCTTCACAGTGACGACGTAGCGGCTGGGCCAATCCACTGGGAAGCAGTGAAAGAAGACAACAATTGGGAATCCATATGACTGCAGCCAAGACGTAGGTTGGCAGCCGTAGTTGGGAGAAGTTGACGGCCGGGAGACCAACTCCAACCCTACAAGACGTGGAGGAGGAGCAGGGACCCGCGGAGGACAGAACACGGAGACGACATGTTTATTTTGGGACGTTGATTGAGTTCCTGGAGGACACGACAGGGTGTGTGTGGGGGCGTTCCCTACACGAGGCGGGAGCCTGGACCAGGAGCTACAACTCAACTCTCACTGGAGGATAGGTGGAAGTAGGTGATTCTAGTTTTCCTCCCAATTCCCCTTTAGTCAGCTATATTATTTAGCCAGAGTATTTTGTATGTCGTGAGCAAGGCTCACCTATGTCACAGTAAGGCACAAGTGTGCAGAGTGGGGCTACATAGAGCACTCACGGTATCTAATATTATTATTGGTGTGTGCATGCACCCGGAGTAATTGATGAATTTACTGTGTTGATAATGTCTTTCATGAGACTTTAATATGATCATTTAGTGAGGGAATATATATATATAAATGTACCAGTATTTGGTGTTAGGCTATGTGCCCAGTAACTATATTATTACTATTATTGATATCTATGATTTATCTATATATATATATATATATATATATATATATATATATATATATATATATATATATATATATATATATATATATATATATATATATGTATGTCTATGCTTGTGTATTGAATAACCATTCATGTGTGCAGTGATCAATTGAATATTCTCCCACGAAAGGAATTAGTGAGAACTCCAGTAATATATACTTGCATGCGTTATCATTAAATGAGGTGCAGTGTGTTATACCATAATAGTGAATTATTGTGTTCATTAATATAGAAATGTTTGATTGAGCTCAAGATCAGTGCAGCGAAGTATTTACGTTCTATTGCTATTGTCGCAGATATTGTGTTGTTTGAACATTTAATGATCCTTGAGAATTTAAAGAAACGGGCATATTTCGCCAACAAGCAAGTGCAGTAAGGGATCACGCAGTGGGGGGGGGGGGGGGAGTCGCCCAGCTGATTTTGACATTGACGTGAGGGGGAGCATTGCCAGCTTGGCGAGTTCATGATTATATGTGGGAACGAGCAACTTACGCAAGAAATAGCTGTTTACTTGTTGATATACGGATGTGATGTCTTGAGTTTTAAGTAAAACACAAAATACCTTGGCGTTTGTATCATCCCCTCCATATTTCTTGTGGCTATATAATACATGAAAGGAAATAGAGTGATAGAAATAAATACCTGCCTGATATCAGACCTATTGAGTGTGCTCTTGCCACTGTTACCACAATTCAACGAAACCACTGACGTGTTACTGGACACAGGAAACACCAGTTGGCAACCTTGTAGTTAATAGTAGAGCCCTTGCCGGGGCGGGCACACAGCTGTAAAGAGAACAAGCTGTGTTCTCACTCATTCTCGATCAGAGGCCGGTTGGGATTGACTGGGATACACTCCTGGCATACAGTGGCGCCACGAGGATAGAGTGAAGACCCGCAGAGCTACGGTGAGTGACCTTGTGTATACTGTTGCTCACTCTCTTATGGTGAACCCCGACAGTGTGTAAACTAAAGCCTTTAAAAATGTAATAAGTTATTATGAAACGCGTTCAAGTGTCCCGTCAGAATAGAAATAAAAATTAATTTTGGAGAATTGATTTTTCAATTACCATCGAAAGTGAAAAGAAACTCACTACGCTCGGTTATCACTTCACACGGTTACAACTACACACGGATATCACTACACATGGATATCACTCCACACGGCTATCACTACACACGGCTATCACTACACACGGTTATCACTACACACGGCTATCACATAGTTATCACTACATACGGTTTTCACTACGCACGGTTATCACTTCACACAGTTATCACTTCAAACGGTTATCACTCCACACAGTTATCATTACATGGTTATCATTACATACAGTTATCACTATATTCGGTTATCACTACACACGATCACCACTTCACACGGTTATCACTTCACACGGTAATCACTTCACACTGTTATCATTACATACTATCATCCCTACACACAGTTATCAGTACACACGATTATCCTTATAGCACGGCTATCACTACACATGGTTATCACTACACACTGTTATCACTACACATGGCAATCACTACACACGGTTATCACTACACACGTTCATCACTGAACAAGATTATCGCTACACACGGTTATCAATTGAAACGACTATCACTACACACTGTTATCACTTCACACTATTATCATTACACACGGTGATCACTACACTCCGTTATCACTACAATAGGTTATCACAACACACGGCTATCACTACACTCGATTATCACTACACACGCTTTTCACTATACACGGCAATCACTAAATACAGCTATTACCACACACGACTGTTACTACACACAGTTATCACTATACACGGTTATCACTACACACGGTTATCACTACATACTGGTATCACTTCACACGGTTATCACTACAAACGGTTATCACTGCACGCGGCTATCACAACACACGGGTATCACTACACATGGTTATCACTTCCCACGGTTATCACTTCACATGGTTATCAGTACTCTTGGTTATCAGTACTCTTGGTTATCAGTACTCTTGGTTATCACTACACACGATTATCACTGCACTCGGTTATCACTACACACGGTCATCATTTCAGACGGTTATCACTACACACGTTTATCAGTACACATTGTTTTCACTTCACACGGTTATCAATGCACATTGGTATCACTACACACGGTTATCAATACACATTGTTTTCACTTTTACCTACACACGGTAATAACTACTCACTGTTATCACTTCACACGGTTATCATTTCACACAGTTATCTTTTCACACGGTTATCAATACACACAGTTATCACTTCACAAGGTTATCACTACACACTTATCACTACACACGGTTATCACTACATACTGTTATCACTTCACACAGCTATACCTTCACACTGTTATCACTTCACACGGTTATCACTTCACATGGTTATCACTTCACACGGTTATCACTTCACACGGTTAACACTTAACAAGGTTATCACTACACACGTTTATCACTTCGCATTGTTATTACCACACACTGTTATTGCTATACACAGTTATCACTACACACCATTATCACTACACACTTATCACTTCACACAGTTATCACTTCACTCGGTTATCACTTCACACGGTTATCAATTCACACGGTTATCACTATACACGGTTAAACTACACATGGTTTTCACATCACACGGTTATCACTTCACATGGTATTCACTTTACATGGTTTTCACTACACACGGTTATCACTACATACGGTTATCACTACACACGGTTATCACTGCACACGGTTATCACTAAACGCTGTTATCCTTTCACACGGTTATCACTACACACGGTTATCAGTACACATGGTTTTAACTTCACACGGTTATGACTTCACACGGTTATCACTACATACGGTTATCACTACACGTTTATCACTACACATTGTTATCACTACACACTGTTATCACTTAACACTGCTATCACCACACACAGTTATCACTACACACGGTTATCACCACACACTGTTTTCACCACACACGGTTATCACTACACATGGTTAATACTACACATGGTTTTCACATCACTCGGTTATCACTACACACGGTTATAACTGCTCACGGTTATCACCTAACACGGTTATCACTACACACTGTTAACACTACACACTATTTTCATTACACACGGCTATCACTACTTTCCTTTATCACTACACACGGTTTTCACTACACTCTGTTATCATTACTCACGGTTAGCACTGCACACGGCTATCAATACACATGTTTATCACTGCACGCGGCAATCACTACACACGGGTATCATTACACACGGTTATCACTTTACACGGTTATCACTACACACAGTTATCACTTCACACGGTAATCACTTCACATGGCTATCACTACTCTTGGTTATCACTACACACGGTTATCACTACACTCTGTTATCATTACACACGGTTACCACTGCACACGGCTATCACTACAAATGGTTATCACTTTACACGGTTATTACTGCACACGGTTATCACTACACACGGTTATCACTTTACACGGTTATCACTTCACACGGTTATCACTACACAGGGCTATCACTACACAAGGTTATCACTACACACGGTTCTCACTACATACGGTTATCACTTCACACGGATATCACTACACGCGGATATCACTAAACACGGTTATCGCTAAACACGGTTATCACACGACACGGTAATCACTTCACACACGGTAATCACTTCACACACACACACACAGGGACAAGGAAAGCAGCCAGGGAGATCAAACAAAGGAATTGCTAACCCAAGTTCTGGAGGAATTCAGGAGGGAGATGAATGAAATGAAGATTACAATTAACAATCTGCAAAGCGAGCTAGCATCAGCAAGAGAGGAGATCATATCTCTCACAGAGAAAAATAAAGAGACCGAGCATCAGATTATCATCGAAAGGGAAGGTGGGAATGTTACATTGGAAGGAAATGCCTCTGTACCTGATACATTTGCGGATATACTGAAAAAGAGCTCAGAAGCAATGGACTCAGTGAGGGAGGTAGCGATGCAAGCAGCTACATGACAGGAAGCAGCAAGGTGCACCACTCAGCTGCTGGAGAGGAAAAGCTCAGTGGTAGTTGTAGGCATCAAAGAACAGGAAGGATCCAACAGGCAAGAATGGAATGGCAAGGATAGAGAGGCAGTACATGGGCTACTGAAGGGGTTACAGATGGAAGGGGCTGTACATAACATAGAGAAGGTTTTCAGGTTGGGCTGGTACAACAAGGACAGAAACCGACTTGTAAAGGTGGTGTTTACAAATGAAACCACGAAGGAGGACATTCTCGAAAGGAAGAGTCGTCTGCAGCATATGGAGGGATAAAAAAAAGTGTTCCTGCAGAGGGACAGGACGAAGGAGGAGAGAGCCAGGGCAGCAGAGGCAAGGAGGAAGTACAGGGAGAGAGTAGCAAACCAGGAAATCACAGCCCTCAACACAACAGTCCCAGAGACAAGAGGAGAACCCAAAACCAGCATCCCAGCAACACCAGAGGGGGGGGGGGGCCACACCACCACCCCCCTCTGCATAGAAACCCTCCCTTCCCCTCACCCTACCTGCCCCCACTCAACCGTCCCTCCCCCGTCCCTCCCACCCCACCCCATTCTGGCCCTGACACCCCTTCCCCATTCCCATCATGTCCCCCCTCCCCCCTTTTTCCGCCTGTCCCCCCCTCCCCCTTCATCCCAGACCCTCCCTATCCCTCCTCCCAGACCCTCCCTATCCCTCCTCCCACACCCTCCCTATCCCTCCTCCCCCCTCACTGCATATCATCCATGTCCCCCCTACCTCCTTAACCCACACCCTACCTGTCCCCCCTTACCTTCAACCCCCACCCCCCACCCCAAAATCCTCTGAGACCCTGCAAACCACCTCACAGATCCTCTCACCCACAGAACAGCTTCCCACACCAGCAGAATGCTTGCCAAGAAAGGGACATGAAAATGAACAGAAGAAAGTGAGCTTCAAGGTGATGTACACTAACATAGATGGGATTTCAAATAAAACAAGTGAACTTGGAGAATGGGCACTAGAAGAAAACCCAGACATAATAGCACTCACAGAAACAAAGTTAACAAAAATCATAACAAATGCAGTGTTTCCACAGGGCTACTATGTAGTGAGGAAAGAGAGAGAAGGGAGAGGAGGAGGTGGTGTAGCTCTGCTACTAAGAGAAGGTTGGAGTTTCGAAGAGATGGTAATTCAGAACTGTGAAGGTTTCAGTGACTACATTTCAGGCACCATAGCAACTGGAGGACAGAAAATTATAAGAGTAGTCATATATAACCCCCCACCAAATGATAAAAGACCCAGACAGGAATATGATAGAAACAACTTGGCCACCATCAATATAATAGAGAGCGCAGCTTCTGTGGCTAGCAGGAACGGATCCAGACTTCTAAACATGGGAGACTTCAACCATGGGAAGATAGATTGGGGGAACAGAGACCCACATGGAGGCCCAGACATATGGAGAGCTAAGCTGCTGGAGGTGGCAACAAGAAACTTTCTAAGTCAACACGTCAAGGGACCGACAAGAATGAGAGGAGGGGATGAACCAGCCTTGCTTGATCTGATATTTACCCTAAATGAGTCGGATATAAGGGAAGTTAAGTTGGAAGCACCCTTGGGAATGAGTGATCATAGTGTATTGAGCTTTGAGTACCTGGTTGAGCTGGGAATTACCACCCCCAAAAAAGAACTGGGAACCAAAGGGCTGGCGTACCGAAAGGGAAACTATGAGGAAATGAATAAATTCCTATGGGATATACATTGGGACACAGAACTCGGAACCAAGTCCGTACAAGACATGATGAACTATGTCACCCAAAAATGTCAGGAGGCTGTAAGCAGGTTTGTCCCAGCCCGACAGGAAAAAACAGAGAAGCAAAGGAAGAATCCGTGGTTTAATAAGGAATGTATGAAAGCAAAGGAGCAGAACAAAAGGGCATGGAGGAACTTCCGTAATAACAGAACACCAGAAAGTAGAATGAGATACCAGAGAACCAGGAACGAGTATGTCAGTGTGAGAAGAGCAGCTGAGAAAAGGTATGAAAATGATATAGCTAATAAAGCCAAGACCGAACCCAAGCTACTACACAGTCACATCAGGAGGAAGACAACAGTGAAGGAACAGGTGATGAAATTTAGGGTGGGCGAGGACAGGTACACAGAGAATGACAAAGAGGTGTGTGAAGAACTCAACAAAAGGTTCCAGGAGGTCTTTACAATAGAACAGGGAGGTGTCGCGGCGCTAGAAGACGTGGCAGCAAACCAGGTGACCTTGGATAGGTTCGAAATTACAAGAGATGAGGTCAAGAAGCACCTATTGGAGCTGGATGTGAGAAAAGCTGTTGGGCCGGATGGAATCTCGCCATGGGTATTGAAAGAGTGTGCAGGAGCACTTTGCCTACCACTCTCCATAGTGTATAGTAGGTCACTGGAAACGGGGGACCTACCAGAAATATGGAAGACTGCTAATGTAGTACCAATATACAAAAAGGGTGACAGACAAGAGGCACTGAACTACAGGCCAGTGTCCTTAACTTGTATACCATGCTAGGTGATGGAGAAGATTGTGAGAAAAAACCTAGTAACACATCTGGAGAGAAGAGACTTCGTGACAACCCATCAACATGAGTTCAGGGAGGGTAAATCTTGCCTTACAGGATTGATAGAATTCTACGATCAGGTGACAAAGATGAAACAAGAAAGAGAAGGGTGGGCGGACTGCATTTTTTTGGACTGTCGGAAAGCCTTTGACACAGTACCCCATAAAAGGTTGATGCATAAGCTAGAGAAACAGGCAGGAGTAACTGGTAGGGCGCTCCAGTGGATAAGGGAGTACCTAAACAACAGGAAGCAGAGAGTTACAGTGAGGGGTGAGACCTCAGACTGGCGTGAAGTCACCAGTGGAGTCCCACAGGGCTCTGTACTTGGACCTATCCTGTTTCTGATATACGTAAATGATCTCCCAGAGGGTATAGACTCATTCCTCTCAATGTTTGCTGACGACGCCAAAATTATGAAAAGGATTAAAACAGAGGAGGACAGCTTGAGGCTTCAAGAAGACCTGGACAAGCTGCAGGAATGGTCGAACAAATGGCTGTTAGAGTTTAATCCAAGCAAATGTAATGTAATGAAGATAGGGGTAGGAAGCAGGAGACCAGATACAAGGTATCACTTGGGAGATGAATTACTTCAAGATACCTGGTTGATACCTGGTTGATGGGGTTCTGGGAGTTCTTCTACTCCCCAAGCCCGGCCCGAGGCCAGGCTCGACTTGTGAGAGTTTGGTCCACCAGGCTGTTGCTTGGAGCGGCCCGCAGGCCCACATACCCACCACAGCCCGGTTGGTCCGGGACTCCTTGGAGGAATAAATCTAGTTTCCTCTTGAAAATGTCCACGGTTGTTCCGGCAATATTTCTTATACTTGCTGGGAGGACGTTGAACAACCGCGGACTTCTGATGTTTATACAGTGCTCTCTGATTGTGCCTATGGCACCTCTGCTCTTCATTGGTTCTATTCTACATTTTCTTCCATGTCGTTCACTCCAGTACGTTGTTATTTTACTGTGTAGATTTGGTACTTGGCCCTCCAGTATCTTCCAGGTGTATATTATTTGATATCTCTCTCGTCTTCTTTCTAGTGAGTACATTTGGAGGGCTTTGAGACGATCCCAATAATTTAGGTGCTTTATTGCATCTATGCGTGCCGTATATGTTCTCTGTATTCCCTCTATTTCAGCAATCTCTCCTGCTCTGAAGGGGGAAGTGAGTACTGAGCAGTACTCAAGACGGGACAACACAAGTGACTTGAAGAGTACAACCATTGTGATGGGATCCCTGGATTTGAAAGTTCTCGTAATCCATCCTATCATTTTTCTGGCTGTTGCAATATTTGCTTGGTTATGCTCCTTAAACGTTAGGTCGTCAGACATTATTATTCCCAAATCCTTTACATGCTGTTTTCCTACTATGGGTACATTTGATTGTGTTTTGTACTCTGTATTATGTTTAAGGTCCTCATTTTTACCGTACCTGAGTACCTGGAATTTATCACTGTTAAACATCATGTTATTTTCTGATGCCCAGTCGAAAACTTTGTTAATATCAGCTTGAAGTTTTTCAATGTCCTCAGCCGAGGTAATTTTCATACTGATTTTTGTGTCATCTGCAAAGGATGATACGAAGCTGTGACTTGTATTTTTGTCTATATCTGATATGAGAATAAGGAAAAGCAGCGGCGCAAGGACTGTACCCTGAGGTACAGAGCTTTTCACTGCACTTGGACTAGATTTTATATGGTTGACAGTTACTCGCTGAGTCCTGTTTGACAGAAAACTGAGTATCCAGCGTCCTACTTTACCGGTTATTCCCATTGACTTCATTTTGTGTGCTATCACGCCATGGTCACATTTATCGAAAGCCTTTGCGAAGTCCGTGTATATCACATCAGCATTCTGTTTCTCTTCTAATGCCTCAGTGACTTTGTCGTAGTGCTCAAGTAGCTGTGAGAGGCACGATCTTCCCGCTCGAAATCCATGTTGGCCTGGGTTGTGAAGGTCATTGGTCTCCATGAAATTGGTGACCTGACTCCTAATCACTCTCTCAAATACTTTTATGATGTGCGATGTTAGTGCAACTGGTCTATAATTTTTTGCCAATGCTTTGCTCCCTCCCTTGTGTAGAGGGGCTATGTCTGCTACTTTAAGTGCATCTGGTATCTCCCCCGTGTCCAAGCTCTTCCTCCACACTATACTGAGTGCCTGTGCTACCGGCACTTTGCATTTCTTTATAAATATTGAATTCCATGAGTCTGGACCTGGGGCCGAGTGCATGGGCATGTTTTCAATTTCTTTTTCAAAATTTAGTGCGCTCGTGTTCATATCAGTTATATTTACAGGGGTTTGAATATCCCGCATAGAGAAATTGTCTGGATCTTCCACCTTCATGTTGTTTATTGGAGTGCTAAACATGTCCTCATACTGCTTTTTTAGGATTTCACTAATTTCTTTGTCATCCTCCGTGTATGAACCTTCACTTGTACGAATAGGTCCAATACTGGCAGTGGTTTTTGCTTTTGATTTCGCATATGAGAAGAAATATTTTGGATTTTTCTTTATTTCCTGAATTGCTTTCTGTTCTAACTGCCTTTCTTCAGTTTCATATGAGTGTTTCAATTTCCGCTCGATTTCTTCAATCTCCCTATTTAAATTATTCCTTCTTTGACGGGAAATTCGTGTCTGCATAAGCAGTTCCGTTATTTTTTTCCTGCGTTTATAGTGTCGTCTGCGTTCTCTTTCTACGTTAGATCTCTTTCTGGCTTTCCTCAAAGGAACATGTTTCAGACAGACTTGATACGCTTCTGAAGTCAGTTTTTCTATTCCTTCTGTAGGACTTGTATTACTTAGAACAGTTTCCCATGGAATGTTTGTAAGTTCCCTGTTTATTATCTCCCAGTCTATCCTTTTATTATTAAAATTGAATTTACTGAATAGCCCCTCTTGCTTTATCAACGTTTTAGGTCTATTCTGAGTATTGATGGTAGTTTGCACTTCAATGAGTTTGTGATCTGAGTATGTGGTATCTGATATCGTAATGTCTCTGATAATGTCTTCATTGTTCGTAAAGACCAGATCTAGAATATTTTCATTTCTCGTTGGCTCCGATATCTGCTGATTGAGTGAAAATTTGTCACAGAATCTAAGTAGTTCTCTAATCTGTGGTTGGTTAGGTCCAGATAGATTTCCTGGTATAATATTATTGTTTGCTATTTTCCACCTGAGACTAGGCAAGTTGAAGTCACCTAGGAAGATAATATCAGGTATCGGGTTCTCCAAATTATCAAGGCTATTCTCTATTTTGCTTATCTGTTCTGTGAATTCCTCAGCCGTTGCATCTGGCGGTTTGTATATTAGTATAATCACTAAATTTATTTTCTCTATTTTTTTTTCCGAGAGAGAGAAAGACCTGGGGGTGGATATCACGCCAGACCTGTCCCCTGATGCTCATATCAAGAGGATAACAGCAGCAGCATATGCCAGGTTGGCTAACATAAGAACGGCCTTTAGAAACTTGTGTAAGGAATCTTTCAGAACATTATATACCACATATGTCAGACCAATCCTGGAGTATGCGGCACCAGCATGGCGTCCATATCTAGTGAAGCATAAGACTAAAATGGAAAAGGTTCAAAGGTTTTCCACCAGACTAGTACCCGAGCTGAGAGGTATGAGCTACGAGGAGAGACTACGGGAATTAAACCTCACTTCGTTGGAAGACAGAAGAGTTAGGGGGGCCATGATCACCACATTCAAGATCCTCAAGGGAATTGACAGGGTTGATAAAGACAGGCTGTTTAACACAAGGGGCACACGCACTAGGGGACACAGGTGGAAACTGAGTGCCCAAATGAGCCACAGAGATATTAGAAAGAACATTTTTAGTGTCAGAGTGGTTGACAAATGGAATGCATTAGGAAGTGATGTGGTGGAGGCTGACTCCATACACAGTTTCAAGTGTAGATATGATAGAGCCCAATAGGCTCAGGAACCTGTACACCTGTTGATTGACAGTTGAGAGGCGGGACCAAAGAGCCAGAGCTCAACCCCCGCAAGCACAACTAGGTGAGTACACGGTTATCACTACACGCGGCTATCACTACACACGGCTATCACTACACACGGTTATCACTTTACACGGTTATCACTTTACACGGTTATCACTCACGGTTATCACTACACACGTCTATCACTACAAATGGTTATCAGTACTCACAGTTATTTCTACACACTGTTATCACTACACACGGTTATCACTACACACGGTTATCACTTTACACAGTTATCACTTTACACGGTTATCACTTCACACGGTAATCACTTCACACGGTTATCACTACACAGGGCTATCACTACACACGGTAATCACTACACACGGTTATCATAAAACACGGTTATCATTTCACACGGATTTCACTACACGTGGTTATAACGACAAAAGGTTAACACTTCACACGGTTATCACTACACGCAGTTACCACTACATACGGTTATCACTTTAAACGGTTATCACAACACACTACTATCACTACACACGGTTATCACTAAACACTATTATCACTACACACGGTTATCTTTACACTCGGTTATCACCACACACGGTTATCACTTCAAACGGTTATCTCTCCACACAGTTATCATTACATGGTTATCATTACACACGGTTATCCCAACATTCGGTTATCAGTACACACGGTTATCACTACACAGGGTGATCACTACACACGGCTCTCACTGCACACGGTTATCACTACACACGTTCATCACATCGCACGGTTATCACTTCACACGGTTATCACTACACACCTCCATAAGGGGCCGGTTATCACTACACCACCATAAGGGGCCTCGTAGCCTGGTGGATAGCGCGCAGGACTCGTAATTCTGTGGCGCGGGTTCGATTCCCGCACGATGCAGAAACAAATGGGCAAAGTTTCTTTCACCCTAAGTGCCCCTGTTACCTAGCAGTAAATAGGTACCTGGGAGTTAGTCAGCTGTCACGGGCTGCTTCCTGGGGTGTGTGTGTGTGGTGTGGGAAAAAAAAAAAAAAAAAGTAGTTAGTAAAAGAGTTGATTGACAGTTGAGAGGCGGGCGGAAAGAGCAAAGCTCAACCCCCGTAAAAACACAACTAGTAAACACACCGTTATCACTACACACGTTCATCACTTCACGCGGTTATCACTACACACTGTTATCACTATACACGGCTTTCACTAAACATAGTTATCACTACACACTGTTATCACTATACACGGCTTTCACTAAACATAGTTATCACTACACAAGGCTATCACAACACACGGTTATCACTATACACGGTTATCACTACACATGGTTATCACTACACTCGGTTATCACAACACACGGGTATAACTTCACACGGTTATCACTACACACGGTTATCACAACACTTGCTTATCACTACACACAGTTATCACTACACATTGTTTTCACTTCACACGGTTAACACTACACATGGTTATCTCTACACACGGTTATCAGTAAACATTGTTTTCACTTCACACGGTTATCACTACACATTGTTATCACTACACAAAGTTATCACTATATATTGTTTTAACTTTTCACTACACACGGTTATCACTACAAATTGTTGTCACTACACACTGTTATCACTACACACGGTTATCACTACTCACTTTTATCATTTCACAGTTATCACTTAACATGGTTATCATTTCACACTGTTATCTCTACACACGGTTATCACTTAACACGATTATCACTATGCATTGTTATCACTGCACATTGTTATCACTACACATGGTTATCACTACACACTGTTATCAATTCACACAGTTATAACTTCACACGGTTATCACTTCACTTGGTTATCACCTCACACGGTCATCACTATACATGGTTATCACTTCACACGGTTATCACTTCACACGGTTATAACTAAATGCGCTTTTCACAACACACAGTTATCACTTCACACGGTTATCACTTCAAATGGCCATCGCTACACTCGTTTATCACTTCACAAGTCAACACCAGCAATCAACAGCCAATTAATGCACAACTATATTCTACCCACTTCAAGACTCCGCACCAAATTAGAAGCATCAATAAATATGGGCCAATAGGCCCTTAGCAGTTACTAACATTCTAACCTTTAACTTACCCAATATTATACCCATTGTTTCGTGTTCTGTCGTGTGTTGAAAGTTTGTTTTCACCTCATCCAAAACTGTTGTAACATATCACCTCACCCAAATGCAGGTATAAAATGAAAGCTGTTTAAACAAACAGTTTAAACTATTTGTATATATATATATATATATATATATATATATATATATATATATATATATATATATATATATATATATATATATATATATGCGAACAAGTCTGAATGGTCCCCAGGACTATATGCAACTGAAAACTCACACCCCAGAAGTGACTCGAACCCATACTGCCAGGAGCAACGCAACTGTTATGTACAGGGACGCCTTAATCCACTTGACCATCACGACCGGACATATGGAAGTGATAGCCGAAGCTATTTGAACCACTTCCCCGCCGGCACTTGGATGGTAATCTTGGGCATAGCATTTTATCAAATCACCTTATTCTTTGGGGCACACGTGAGGAACACAAATGCGAA